>NC_060281.1:72444227-72457144 GCF_021613505.1 Equus quagga | reverse complement strand
TGGATGGATGGATGAAAGGACAGATGGATGGGTGTGTGAGTGGGTGGGTAGACGGATGGATGGATGGATGAATGGACAGATGGATGGGTGGGTGGGTGGGTGTATGGATGGATGGGTGGGGGGATGGACGATATTAGATATATGGACAGATGGAAGGATAAGTGGAGAAAGTCAGTAGGAATGGGAAAGTAGAAAGCTAGATGAATTGCTGAGTGGGTGGATAAAAATGGCTAAGTGAGCAGTCTTAATCAATGAACAGATGAAAGAATGCTGGATGGAAGGTAGACTGGTGATTAGCCAGCCTTCCAGTGCATGGGTGCTCACAGACTGGACAAAGCTCGAGGGTGAGAAAGGCCCTCTTTATCCTGTACTCCGGCCCGCATCCCCGAAATCCCCCAGGTAGACAGTCAACCCCTCTTCTGCCCAACAGCATCCTCACAGGTGAAGGCCAGCACACGCCCCCCTGGGACAGAGCACCCGCATGTGGCCTGGGTTCTGACAGCTACACCATTTTGGTCACCTCATCTTTGCATGGTCTCCTAATGAGCAACAGTTGGGAACACGCGAGAAACCAGACCACACGGCCAGTGTACAAAGAGCCCTTCTCAGAACGTAACTCAAGACCCTCCCACCTTGACCAGCTCTGTTTCCAAGGACAGGCAGACACCCCTTGCCCACTGTGGACTTGCACTGGAGGCCTCCCGAACCCACACCAGCTGGCCTTTGCACAGGGCCACCCCCTTCCCAAGAAAGCAGAGGTGCCGCCTGGGGCATCAGGCATGTCCCCACGGCAAGTGCACCCCTGCCCCCAGCCCCAAATGGTGCCAGTCCACAAAAGACTTGTGTGCCCAAAGCCTTGCCACTAAGACCCTCCCTGGACAGCGACACCCATCAGTTTGTCACAGGAGCTCTCTTTGCCTGTTTTCCAAAGACCCCCTCCCTTCCTTCAACATTCCCTCCCAGACTGAACTCGATGGGAACCAAACATGAACTGGATCCTATTTCTCCGCTTCTAACTCTCAATGTCTTCCCACTTCCCCAAGAACAGAATCCACCCAAATCCAGCCCCTTACTGTGCTCTGCAGGGGCCTCCTGGTCCTGCCTCCAGCTGAGACGCCATCCCCTCCCCACCCCACCTGCCCTGTCCCAGCCCAGTGGTCTTCCTTCAGTTCCTAGACGTGTCAAGCTGATTCCCACCTCATTGTTCAGGCCTCGGCCTCAACGTCACCTACTCAGTGTGGCCCTCTGTGATCACCCTGAATACACAGATGCCTCCCTCATCTTGATCTCAGCATCTGGTCATTTCTTTCCTCCATTCTTTCCATTTCCATAACACACATTTATTTGCTCAGCTTGCCCCTCCATACCCCACATCTGGCACTGGGCTGGGCCCACAGCACACGCTCAATAAATATTTGCTGTTTGCTGAATAAATGTCAGATTCAGAGCAAAGACTGTCCAGTCAAGTCCTTGTGACCTTGGATGAGTGACTGAACCCTCTGGGCCTTGGTTTCCTTAGGTGCGCAATGGGATTTCGCTAGTGCGCTCCCCAAAGGGCCATTGAGGATGAAATGAGAGAATGGAATACCCGCCAGGCCCAGGAGCAGACCCCCAGCCTCACACTGGTGGAGGGGATAGGAGCCTGCGGAGATGACAGAGGCCCAGGGGCCACTCCAGACCAGCCATGGTCCTGAGTCTTTGCTTCCAGAAACCGGAGTAATGAGGGAAGGTTCCAGCATGAAAGGAAAGAGCTCATGGAGCCAAATATGCCACGTAGAGGGGTCTGCTGCTGCCACGGAAACGGAGGCCGGACTTAGTAGTTAAAAAAAATCTAAAAAACTTTTCTAATAAGGCCTACAAGTCTATCCCCTTCCTTCTTTATCAACGACACGATTTATTGACCGGGAGGCCATAGTGACTAGATAAATCTTGATAACGGCCAGGGCAGCAATCAATACATGCTCAGCCTCAGCCCAGCCGGGACTCCCGCGTGCGGAACGGGCCCGCGACGGGCAGGCGGGGCTGGCGGCTGGGCAGCACTGGTCTTCCGGGCTCGGAAAGGGGGATCTTGTGTCACTCAGGCCCCCCACGCGTCTCAGGCTCTGGCCTGGATTCAGCTCCGTGAGATGACAGCAGCGAGGGGTTTTAAGAGGTTTAAAAAAGATAATAAAGGGAAATAAACAAACACAGTGACTACAGGTGGGGGACCCCCAGGGCGGGGGCTTGCTCTGGGAGAAGCACCTGCGGCCACGAGAGGGTCAAGAGCAGAGGACCAGCAGACCCGGGCCTGATCCGAGCCCAGGCTCTGCGGCTGGCGGACAGCGCGGCCTCGCTCTCGCCCTCTGTGCCTCGGTCTGCTCAGCCGGGAAACGGGCCCAGCGTGCTCCCCGCCCAGGGCTGTCTCGGAATTAAACGACAGGTTGTGCACAGGGCCAGGCCAGCCACGCGAAAGCCGCCAGGGGCCCCACCTCCCGCCTGGGGCTTCTCTGCGAGGAGCCGCTCCAGGTGGCCGCTGGCCAGCAGGCCCCGGAGGCGAGGGAGAAACAACGACGACAACAACAATAATAATAAAGGGAGTAATGGCGCTCCCGCCTCCCGGGAATGGCCACGTCCCAGGCCCTGTGCCAAGCGCTCTCCGTGTTCCACCTCATCAGACCCCCACGAGGCCCTCCGAGGGAGAGGCTACGCTTCACTCCCATTTTACAGATGGGGAAACCGAGGCTCAGAAAAGTCCAGTGAGCTGCGCAAGGCCCGGCAGAGAGGAGGCGGCAGGGCCAGGGGCCTGAGCGCGCGCCGGAGCTGCGCCCGGGGCTACGGACAATCACCGGGACACGCCCTCCTGTTTATACTGATGGATAAAGACAATAATCCACACCGGCCACCGTTCAGGGGAGGCCCCAGCGGCCCCGCCCGGCTCAGCGTCTGTCCCGGGTCGTTGCTGCTCACGTCCCACGTCCTTCTGTCTCCAGACAACGACGGAACAGAGCTTTCCAAGGGTGGAGGCTGGTCGGCTCCGCGAGCGGGGTTCCCGACACAAGGCAGGTGCCGGATCCTGCACACCCACGGGCGAGCGACTGACCTGCCCCCACAGCCCAGGGAAGCTCCACTTCAGACAGAAAACCGAGGCCCGGACAGGCCCCCTCAGCCACAGAAGGATCGGGGGCTCCCGGCCTCCCGCCTGATGACAGACTCGGGGCCCGGGGCTGCTGAGCCACGGCACTGGGGTTGCCACGCAGACACCTCGGTCCCTTTCTGGGCTGAGCAGGTGGGAACCAGGCATCGGGAGAGGAATGCCATCTGGGTCCCAAAACATCCCCGGGTTGTCTTGTGCGCCCCATGACAGCCGTCCCACAGGCTGCAGGGCCCTGCTCTGAGCTGTCTGCGACTGAGGCCACCGACCACCACTAATGGCCCGCAGCCTGCCGGCAATTAATTAATGGATCTATTAATTAGGATGGGAGCCGCCTCCCAGGCTGGAATCGGGGTCACCAGTTTCTAAAGTGAGACGGACGGAGCTAAAGATAAATGCTCGTCCGCGGGGGCCTGAGGCCCGGCCCAATTCCCTGGCGTGGAGGGAGCCAGAGATGGGTGACGCTGCTGGGGGTCTGGGAGGAGCTGGGTCCCCCACGGCTGCCCCCACCTCAGCCTTCCCGTGGCATTCATCCACTCCATCATTCAAATATTTGTGGAGAACTTATGACATCCTTGCCTTCCCCAGGGAGGGAGGCAGATGGTAAACAAATAAATATGCATTATCACACCAGGTGAAGCCGGGTAAGGAGATGGGGGAACTATTTTGGACAGAGAGGTAGGGAGGACCTCTCTGAAGAGGTGATATTTAAGCAGAGGACTGAATGGCAGAGACAGAGGACTAGGGAGATGTCTGGGAAAGAGATTCTCAGATGGAAGGAACAGCAAGTGCAAAGGCCCCGGGGTTGGAATGTGCTTGGCATGTTTGAAGAACAGTGAGGTGGCCAGAGTGACTCGAATAAAGAGGGGGAGAGTGGCAGGAGATGAGAGTGAGAGATAACGGGGGCGGTGACAAAGGGGAGAGGGGACCTCATCACTCAGGGCCTATGGGCCAAGTGAGAACAGACAACGAGGAAGAGGCAAGGCTGAGAGTGACAGCTCCCCCAGGCTCCAAACGAGACACAGCGGGACCTCGACTGAGCGCTCCCTACACACTGGGCGCCTTGAGGGGGCGTCCGAGTCTCATTTCATCTTTCCTGCAGGAGAGCGTGGTCCTCGAGAAGCGGACACAAACGCAGGATTAAAAGGCAGAGATTTATCAGAGTCAAGGTGGGAGGGAGCGCGCGGCAGGACGGACGCGTGGCGAGTGGAAGCGGCCCAGCCGGCAGGAAGTCCAGCGCCACCGGAGGAGCCCGTGTACCCTCGGCCCCCCACGGGGGCAGCGGTGAGGGGGCCTCCGAGAGCAGCACCTGGGGCCCCACCAACCACGCCCCCTACAGTCAGGGCCCTGCAAGGCACCCCAGCCTCGCTGCATTCCCTCAGTTCCTTCTTCCATTCCTCCACCCGCCTCAGGGTCTTAGCACGTGCTGTTCCCTCTGCTGCGATGCTTTTCCCTGACCTTGTCCTGGAGATCTCGGTGAAGAGTGACTTCTCCCAGGCAGCCTCCTCTGGGGCTCCGACCCAGGCAGTTGCTCTGCCACACGCGGTCTCAGAGTCTAGTCCCAGCATGACCACACTCCCGCCTGTCGCAGAGACGGGCACCCGCCCTCCCCATTGTCTGTGGGCTCAGCGAGAGCTGGCAACTCGCCTCCCTTGTTCACCACGATATCGCTAGTACGTAATTATTAGTTACAGTGTTTATCCTACCCGTTATTGTGATTATTTACATAATTATCAGTTGTAATTATTAATTACACTGCAAGTGGTGAGTACACATTCCCTGAGTGCGGACAACAGCAACTACTGTTATTGTTAACATTACACGGTGCTCCCACGTGCAGGGCACAGCTGTCACTCTTCACACAACTAACTCACTTAATCCTCACAACAACTCTTAAGGAGATGGATACTATCATTATCCCCATTCTACATAGGTGAAAACTGAGGCTCAGAGAGGCTAGGCAACTTGGCCAAGGTCACACAGCTGGTAAGTGGCAAAGCTGGGACATGAACCCAGGCCACCTGGCTCAAGTCCACACTAAATGTCGCTCGGGTGGGAGGGTGCAGGGCTTGATTCTGCAGCCCACACCACACCCCCCAGGTACCTGGACCCACGGGCGCTCATAACAGACGACAAGCCCCTAGCAGAGCGGCCTCTGAGTGACCACCTGCCCCCGAGCGGGCCGCCCGTGACCCCTGTGGTCGCCCCGCCCACAGCACCCAGGCTCACACAGCCGGCTGGACAAGCCAATCGACCAGAACGGCTCCCGGGAGCCCTTGACGCGGCCGGGGCGCGCCGGCGGCTTGGCGAGTCTTAAGCACCGCTGGCCCCGCGTCTGGCAGGCGCCCGGCCCGGGCCAGAGCGCCGGGGCCTGCCCACTCTCTCCTGCCTGCTGTTCAATGACAAACGCGTATCCTGGACCTGCTGCCTCATTCAGCTGAGCCAGAGGATGGCGGGGGCTGGGCAGGGGAGGGACAGAAGGACGGAGGGGCAGCCACAGCCCACCCTCACTCGGGGGGACCGAGCTACCGGGGCGGAGACAGACGGCAGGCTGTGCCCCCCGAGCACGTCCTTCGGGGGCTGGCCAGGGCCCGTCGTGTTTTCTGGAAACGCAGCCTCCTCCGACCCCACACACTTGGAGAGAGGCAGCCAGTGGCCTCCACGGCCGCCTTCTCCGGACCCCACAGCTGGCCTGACCACTGCAGACCCTCGACTTCGCACTGGCTGTTCCCTGTGCTTGGCGTGCTCTTCCCAGTGAGGCCAGAGCTCCTGGTCTGTAAGGGACACTGGATAGGTGGGTTTCATGGGGAACATCTCCTGTGTTTTAAATGCTGACAGCTTACCCCAAAGTGCCTTAAATCCTGCACCAGTTTAGACAGACACCCCCACAGCCAGACGCAATGCCCGCCACCACCTCTGTGGTCAGAGCTCGCAAGACGTCACGTGCAATGTTAGTAACATATTAACCCAGCGAGCGCCCAGTGCAGCGAGCGAGAAGGGACGACCTCCGGGCAGTCTCTGAGGCAGCTGCCGGGCCGGCAAGGCCGGGAGCTGTCCTGGCTGCCTTCTCTCCCTCCACACACACCAACGAGGAGTGAGGCCTCACAGAGGGGTGACCACGGGCTGGGGCCGTGCCAAGCACACTCACATTCAAAGCGCTCTAACTCTCACTCACAAGGTGGAGACTATCGTTAGTCCCAGTCAAAGACAGGAAAGCAACGCTCAGAGAGGTTAAGTGACCCATCCGAGGTCACACAGCTAGAAGGCGGACAGAGCCAGGTCTGGAGGGCTGGCAGGGACCCCTCACCGTCCTGGCTCCCCATGCTTCCATCTTGAGGGAAAGAGTAAAGAACAAATTTCTGGAAATAGAGGTCTGTTCCCACTTACTAGTCTTAACTGTAGAGTGAAAACTTCAGCCACACCCCAGCCTGTACGACAGCCACCAAGTAGACCAGGAGACCAGAGTCAGCAAACTACGGCCCTCAGGCCAAAGCCGGCCCTCTGCTTGTTTTTGTAAATAAAGTTTTATTAGAACACGGCCACGCCCCTTCACTCTTACTGTCTGCGGCTGCTGTCACACTCCAGCAGCAGAGTGCAGTGCTTGCAACGCGGACCACGTGGCTCACAAAGCCTGGAGTATGTTATTATCCGGCTCTTCAGGGAAAAAGCGTGCCATCCCTGATGGCAGACCAACGTTTCCTAGACTGTCTGGAGAGATGCCACACCCTGAGGTCTGAGGTCAAAACCCTCAGGACACGCTGTCCTTAGAGAAAGGGAAGCACGTTGGCACAGTAAAGGGTAAAAGAGGTTGTGGAATCTTCTTTAGCCTTCTTTAGGCTGAGTGATCTTGACATCTGGGCTGAGACTGAATGAAACAAAGGAGTCAGCCACGGGAAGATCTGGAGGAAAAGGATCCCAGGCAGAGGGAACTGCAAGTGCAAAGGCCCTGAGGTAGGAATGTGCTCAGCATATCTGGGGGACGAAAAGAAGGCCACCATGGCTGGAGCAGAGTGAGTAGGGGGAGAGAGTGGCTGGAGATGAAGAGAATCATTGTCCATATCCTACAAAACATTACAAACCACTTTTGTGAAAAGCTCCTCAAGGCTTAGAAATCAAGTAACTCCATCCCAGACAGAATTACTTGTCTTGAAAATTTACTGCAAAGGTCAACAGCACAGCACCACGACGGGCCTCAAGGCCATCAGAAGACAAAACATTTAACCAGTACACAGAGTACATTAGCGTTCCTCACCTTTACAACAACCTGGTACGGCAGACTGGATGGGCACAGGCCGGCCTGTGATGGATTAAGAGATGGAAGACTGGGGATGTTGGGTAAGTCACCCAGGAGCCCTAGAGGCCCGCCACTGGAGGTCTTGGGGCCCCTCCCCTCTGCCAACCACCTGCCACGGTGGGTACAAGCCACTGTCATAAATAGAGAGCATCCCCAGAGAGAGATCAAACAGAACACTGGACCCTGAATTCCAAAACTGGAACAAAGGCAGGCCGCCACCTCGGTCCAGCTCCCACGCCAACCTCTGCCCGGCCCAGCCTCTGAATCAGAGAACCCGGAAACCGCTGGAGATTCAGCCCTTTCTGAGAGCAGCAGAGAAAACCACGATTTCTAGCCAGCCACGTCCACCACCATCCAGGACCAAATTTAGCAGCAGCCAAGGTGCTCACGTTTGAAATTCCATCTGCTGGAAGAAAGGTTACGACGACAGAATGTCAAGTTCGAAGACAGAATCCTCTTTTTAACAGGAGAGTTAAAAAAAAAAAAAAAGATGATGACAACGAAGAAAGAAAGAAAAGGGAAGAAAAAAAAAGAAAAATCACCACCACCATCAGAAAAGCTGTTCGCTCTCGTCTAAACAGCACGGTGCTCACCTGAAGGGCCCAGCGAGCCACGCATTTGCTTCTCAGGCTTGTCCGTGGTTTCTCAATTTTCCACTGTGAATTCAGGTTTTAATAAAAGAAGCTTCGAGACCTCCGGCAGCAAAAGCGGTCAGCAACGACGCGTTGCTCGTTTTTCTTCTAGCACTCAAAGAAAAAGCCTATCTTTGCAAAGCAATTTCTGCCGAGTTGAGAAACCAGAATTTTGGGATGCCCAGAAAAGACTGCTGGGTTCTTTAAATAAATTCCCAACACCTGTTTCTAGCTCCTTCTGCAAAAAATGCCCACGGGGTGTGGGTTCTGAGGAAATGGAGAGGCAGATGGAAGCAGGTCACCCACTGGCTGGACTCGTAAGGGTCCAGGGCGCTGGCCAATTGTTTGGTCTTATTCACAGAGCTCATGCTAGAAATTTCCGCTCACCCCCTGGGCCCCCACCGCTCCTTGTCCTGCCCCTCGACCCTCCACAGTCCTAGCCTAATGCCAACCCATCTCGAGGGGCTGGGCCTGGACCGGTCTGTTCACGCTCCCCGCCCCACCAGCAATTCTATCACAGCGAAGTTTGCAAAGTTAGGATTCCGCCAACAGGGCTGATAGCTTATTTACTGCTGTCATCTATAGAAAGAGGAATTTTGACACATTGTTAAATGATGGCACATTTAGATAAGTCAAGCTGTCAGAAGCTCTAATGGATGTCTAAACTCTCTGTGGCTGATACGTAAAATTTATGCACTTCAGAATATCATAAGGTTATAATATTTTAATCACATCCACGCTCTTTTCTAAACTTCGAACAGGGAAAACATTCCACCCAGCCCCATCTCCCGTTCGCCAAGAAACTGAGCCTCCCCAGAAGTTTCTCCAAACTCCTTGCAAAATCCGGCCTCTCTCCCTAGCCCCGTCGATCTTCCTCCCTAAATGCTCATACCCCAAGCAGAATTTGCCTCTTCCTCCAAAACTCATACTGTGTGGGCCCCCCAGCCAACCTCCTTTCTCCCAAGAAACACGATGTGCACTTGGACTGGACGCCCTCAGTTCAACTGAGCACCCTCAACTCTTGTTAGCTTGATTACCCCTCTTCAAGGAAAAAAAAAAAAAGATAATATGGGAGCCTGGATCCACAGCATCATAAAAAAAGTGGCAAAGTAAAGCAGAAAAAGAAAATCATAAAGGTATGAATCCGTTTACGACGATTATACACAGAAAAGCCATAAAAAAATACTGCATTAGTAATGCTCACCATAAAGCAATCTTATAACCAAATGAAATATGCCCAGCATTATCTGTGGGATGGAATTTTATTTCTTCTCGTTTCCTGGACTGCTAGCAGCAGAGGGGAAAAAAAAAAAGAAAAAGAAGAAAAGAAAAGGGGGAAGCGGTTTCCAGGGTCCTGGACCAGGGTACCACATGTCAGAGCATCTCTACCATGCACCCAGAGGTCATTAAGACGGTGGACTGACTTCAGTCCCAGGAAAACAGTCCTGCTGTATTCAGAGACAGTGCTGCAAGGGATCATAACTCGGCTGCTTCCATATTAGAAAAATATATACTTCCGGAGGGCTGGAGGCTGGGCTGGCACAAGGTCACCTTTCTGGCCAGGATCAGAGTGGCGTCAGCAGCACGGTCTGGCCTGGGGACACGGGCCTCCTTTGCTGCCTCAGTCACTTGAACGCTCAGCAACCCGGCTGCTCGAAACCACTCAAGCTGAGCAACTAAGAATTGAAGCGGCACGCCGGCTCCCATTCACGGGCAGCTGGGCCCCAAGCACGAGGGGGCCCCAAGCGATCCGCCTGCACAGGGCCTGGGGCAGGGGCCCCACCTCTCCTACCCAGGTCTCAGAACCAGCCAGCGGAAGTTTTCCTTTCTGGTTATCGCCCCATAAGAGGAAAGTGGGAAGGGAAAAAAAATGAAAATAAAAGTGTGGCGTAGGAGTCATTAGCTTTCTGCACAAGAGATGATCCAGTGGAAGTGCTTGGGCTCATAATCCGTTTCCAACAAAAATGCCATCAGGGAGACCACGGGAGGAGGACACTGGCCTGCTGGGCCGAGAGCAAGCGAACACTTCGGGAGGAGGGTGGGGAGCCTGGCAGAGAGATGTGAGGGCCTCAGTGTCTGCACACCACCACCGCTGCCTCGTTTATTTCTCTGCTCTCTGGAAGTGCCCAGCCCTTCCAGCTCCCACAGGGACACCCCCCCCCCCCCCCCCCCCCTCACTCCCCCCCCCCCCCCCCCCCCCCCCCCCCCCCAGTGCCTTTGTGTTTGTGCCAGACTCACCAGCCATTGTCTTAATGAACACCCCCCCATACACCCTGTGGGGGGAGAGGTCTTGGTCCCTTTCCCTTCACCTGAACAAGACTCCACCACCCCCCCTTCATCCTTTCCAGTTCCAATCTGCTTTCCCATCTCTGCATCCTCTAAACCCCTAACAAAGGGTTCCCAGATCAACGGAAGTCCAACTGGATTCAAGATTTGGGTGACCTCAACAGCTCCACCAAAGCCCCCCCAGCTGGAGAAGGAAGAGAGCGAGGTTCAACCCCCACGCCCCCCCAGGTCAGAATCAGTCCCCTGGGAGCCACCCCCACCCTCTGCACCCGGCCCCAGCCCTCCCCACCCTGGGAGCCGCACCCACGCTCCGCACCCAGCCCCAGCCCGGGCTCCCCGGATTGAAAACGAGTTATCTAATGAAAATTGTGTTAACTGACATTCCGGCCAACCCGGAGCAAATACCAGCGCTGTAAACCTCGCCGCGGAAATTCTCTCCAGCCTGGAATAACAATAGGACCCTGCAAAGGGCTTTCGCGAGCCCTTCTGGTTCCTCTCCTCTCGTCTGCCACGTTCTTGTCATTCCTTATGTTACAGAACATCAATCATAAATAAAGACGCTGTACCCCAGCCGTGCCCGGGTCTCATTTACAAACATTAGCAGGGAATACGATTACCACTGGCCTTCGTGCCAAGCCCAATGTGGCTGCCCAACTCTCCCTCTCTCTCTCTCTCTCTCTCTCTCTCTCTCTCCCTCACACCCCCCGACTCCTCCAGAAAGGCCACTTGAGCATCATTTAAACCGGCAAGCACAGCTCACGGCCCTGCCCGCCTAAGCTGGCCACCAAACTGTAGCCCCAACTCGAGTGAGGACCTGGAATTGCAAGGCACTGGCAGTTATTAACTGCATGCCTGAGTGCCCCGATTTTCTCTCCAGCCCAGCGGCTTTGGGGGAGGGGACAGCGGGGAGTGGGGGGGGGATTAGGAAGGCGGGGGGCTGGGAAGCGGCCAGGAGGAGGGGGTACTGGAACCACTTATCGGCAGAAACTTAAGGAGATCTGCAGGCGGATTTTTTTTTTAAGTGGGTCCCTTTTTATCTCCAGACTGACGCTCTCGCTTCTTCCGAGAATGTCAAGGCCAAGACGCTCTGACCGCGCGGTTATCAGCACCGCCCGGCTCCCCGCCCCCCGAGCCCGACGAGAGTTTGCAAGACTCCAGGGTTTGGGGGGCTTGTCAGGAGCGTCCTGGGGCACCTGGGAAAGAACAGGGGCTAGAGCTGCGCCTCCAGCGCGCGGTCTCTAGGATTCCACCTCCTAGCCCCGCCTTCTAGGGGGCAGCAGAAAACGCCCCCAAATCTGGGGGAGACAGAGACTCCCCGAGAAAGGTAGAGTGGGGATACAGTGCCGGGGTTTGGGAGGCAGTGGCCCTAGGGAAGGAGAGGGAAAGAGGAGAGAGAAGGCGAGAAGAAAAGGAGAGACTGGAGAGAGAAGAGGGGAGCGGCGGGGAGGAAGAGCAGGAGGCAGAAGACAGCGAGGGGATCTCCCACTTAAAAGTTCCCATGGGCCCGGGAGCCGGGAGTCACCTGCTCTGCGCCGCTCCCGGCTCTCCACGGCCCCCAAGCAGGAGCGCAAACTTGCGCACGCCCCGGGCCCAAACCCACGCCCGTCCCCATCTAGACTTGGAAAGAGGGTGGAAGGAGGGAAAAGGCAAGAAGCAAAGACGAACCCCGAGAACCCGGCCCGAGGAGAGGTCTGCCGGCGCAGGCGGCCGGTCCGGCGACAGAGGCTGCGGCGGCTGGGGCGGCAGCAGCGGCCCCCGGGTGGCGGCGCGTCCGGGCTGCGCAGCCAGGCGGGCGGCGGCGGCGAAGGTGCCGGCGGGCGGCGGGGCGCGGAGCCGCCTCCTCGCCAACCCCGGATGCCTCCTCCTCTCTCCTCCTCCTCCTCCTCCTCCCTGCCCGCCAGCTCCCTCCCTCCCTCGCCCGAGCCCCAGCCGGGCGCGGACAGGCACGCGGCGCGCTCCGCGGCCTCCTTGGGCGCCGCGAAGTTGGGAGGCGCGCAAAGTGCGGCGCTAGGGGGGCTGCCGGGGGTCCCGCCGGCAGCCCCCTGCCCGGGACCGCAGCCCCTGCCTTCCTCGCGCCTCGCTCGGGCGCTCACCCGCCGGCTCGCTCCCCGGGCCGAGGGCTCACTAGCGCTTCTCCATGGTCGCGGCGGCTAATCGATGATTGAACCGAACAAAGAGCAGCGGCGAGATCAATTCCTAATACCTATCGATGGGCAGCGGGCAGCCGAGCCCCGGCGAGCCCCAGCAGCCGCCGCCCGCCACCCCGGGGCGCCCGCCCGCCCTCCCGGGGACCTCCCCAATGCGCCCAGGGCGCGCCCGAGGGCTCCCCACGGCCGCGCGGCCGGCGCTGCCCGCACTAACCTGGAGTCGCCGTAGATCAAATCGCTTCCAATATTGAAACATCGATCCCACATTGGCGGCCATCTTGGGGGCTATTCCAGACGCACACACACAAGAGTTTGGCTTTTCTCAATGGCTGCACTCAATATCCGGGCTGGACTCCCCCCAGCCCCGGGGCCGCCGCCGGCCGCCCCGGCCCTGCGCGCCGCCGCCCGGGGCCCCTCGGGCGCCCCCC
>NC_060281.1:72367775-72443827 GCF_021613505.1 Equus quagga | reverse complement strand
GCCCCTCGGCGCCGCCGCCGCCGCCACCGCCGCCGGGCCCGGGAGCCGTGCGCCCCCCCGACCCCCGGAGGGCGCGGGCGGAGCGCGCCGGGCGGGGAGCTCGGCGCCCGCCCGGGGGAGGCGGCCGGGGATGGGGTGGGAGGGGAGGGGTGGGGGGGAGGCAGCCTCTCCGAGAGGCGCCGGCGCCGCCGCTGCCCTGCCTGCAGCCGGCTCCCGGGCCCGCGGAGCGCTCGCTGCATCTCCCCCCCAAGTCCGGGGTCGGTGTGCCGCGCAATTGCACTTGACTTTGGCTTTTTGCAAACTTATCAATACTGACGTAACGTGCCGATCAATGCAAAGGGAAGTTTGGGAGGGGGGACTGCGGGAGGCCGGCGCGCGGGGCGCCTACAGCCGCTCCCCCGCCCCCGCACCTGTCTACCCCTCACCCCCAGCATTGCATACTTAAAAAAAAGTTAATAGTTTGCAATGCATTTTTTTTTTCTTTTGCAATCGGAGCACACACAACACGTGCCTCGGGCTGCAGCCGCTCCTCCGCCAGCAAAGCCTCGGAGCCGAGAGTAGCAGCCCGCACGTAGGGCTGCGTAGACTCGGGGCCGGCGGCCTGTGGGAGCCGGCCAGCGGGCGGGTGGGAGCCGCCCCGGGGCGCCACTGAGGCGTGGGAAATGTCACCACTGCCGCGCGCAGTTTCCACGCTATTATATTGTTATGATTATTGGGGGGTGGCGCCTTAGCCGGAGCTCAGGGTGCTTTGCGGGGTGGGGAGGGCTTGGGGGGTTCAGATCTTTGCAATAGGTTTCCTGTTATTATTATTTGGGGGTCTTTGGCCCAGTTCTAAGGGCTCCTCACAACTTTAGAATGGGAGGCCTTTTACTGTTATGGTGATTAGTGGAGGGGTTTCTTAGGCAAACCTCTGGAGGGCTTTACCCCCAGTGGGTTGGGTTTTACTGTTATGATCTGTTGAGGGGGCCCCAGCCCTGCTGTGGGGGCTCTGGATCCTTAACAACTACGCGGGTTTCCGCTATTGAGACATCATTATTATTTGGTAGTCTTTAGTCTAGCTGGGGACCCCAGGTCCTTTGCAGTGTGGGGCCTCTTTATCATGATTGTCTTTGGGGAGAGTGTCTTGAGCCCAGCTGGAGGGGGGTTCCGGTCTTTTGCAATTTCTCAGACCCTCCACAGTAGGGGTGACTAGGTTTCTTCCTTTGTACTTTTCCCTCTCTTTTTGCCTCTGTGCAAGCCAGAGGCCCCCAGTCCCCTCACAGCATCCTATCCGCCGCCACCCGCCCCCCACCCCCCCCCGGGGAGGAACTCAGACCCCAATTCCCATCGCCAACCCACCCCCCACTGCTGACCCCGCGTCGTGCTGCCTCTCTGGCGAAGCCCCCTGCCAAATCCCACCCCACCCTCCTTCCCACCCCCCAAAAAGGGCATTTTTTCCCCTTTTTCTCTGGTCAAAAGATTTGCTTTTATAGACAGCAAATGAAAATTATATTCTCTTTTTATGACCCAGCTTGGACTTCTGACATCACTCTTGGTCTGGGACAATAGATCAATACAGAGGGTTATAAAAAAGATAAAGTTTAGAAGAGTTGTAAAGGAGAGAGAATCGTGACAGATATTTTTGATGATTTTCCAATATTTGTGTCTCAGAGCACGTGCTTCAAGGCAATTAAAGTTTTTAATGTAATGTAAATAATTGTTTCATAAATGCTTCGGAAGAAGGTATGATCTTTCTGAACAATCACCGAGCTGTTTGAAAAATGTAACGTGATTTAAACAAGGATACAGTATTTCTGTTACTATCCCCATCCATTTTCCATGAGGCCTGGGTAAACACATTAAACGCACAAGTTGAAAGACTCAAAGAGCAAAAGTACAGCGTTCACCAAGACGTAATGAATTAGGCCTAGTTAGCAATTCCGAGTGGCCTGTTTCCTTGCCAGATTAAATGGCACGTGACGTGTGGTTCATCTCAGCTCTCGATAACTTCACGTTTAAATTACGTCTCTCACTCCACAAAATGAATTTAGGGAAATTTCATAACTATCGCATGGCAATTTTTTTTAATGGCTGCATTTTCTCTTGAGCATCTCCAAAGCTTGCCGCTTCCTTATCTCGGAGTCTGTTTTTGAAAGACCTGTAATGGAAATCTGGAGTGAGTGTGAAACCCTTCAAAGCAATTTTTTAACAAACCAAGGTTTTGATGAAAGATTATTTTAAATTTATGTCTGACTTTGCAGTCATGGAACAAACTGACATGGTGTACCTCCTGATATGATGTCCCGAGAAGGCCACAACATCACTTTGGTAGTATTCCCACCAAAAGTTCATAACCTGGACCTAATTGTGAAGAAATATCAGACAAACTCAAACGGAGGGGAAATCCTACAAAATAGCCTGTTCTCTTTAAAAATGTCAGTGTCACAGAAACACACAGGATGACTGAGGAACCATTCCAGATTAAAGGAAGCAAGACAGACTTGACAAGCAATTAAATCATATGATCTGGGATTTTCTGTTACTGCAAAGTGCATTAACTGGAGCCAATGGCAAACTCAGAATAAAGTCAATAGATTAGATAATGGTATTGTATCAACGCTAATTTCCTGGTTTTAATCATTGTGCTGTGGCTATATAACAAAATACTCCTTGTTTTTAGAGAACATATTGAAGTGTTTAGGGGTAAAGAGACAGACATCATGTCTGCAACCGACTCCAACAATTCAGACAAAAATAATGTACATCTGCATATTTATCTGTATCTATCTATCTCTATATATGATGAATGATATGGCAAATATTGTAAAATGTTAGCATTTGAGGGCTCTATATGAAGTATACACAGAAATTCTTTGGACTTTCCTTGCAACCTTTCTGGAAATCTGAAATTATGTCAAAAGAAGAAAAATTAACGTATGTCTGACTTTGTCTCAGCGGTTAGGGATTCTCGGGTTTTCAAATAAAAATTCCGCAAGGAACTTTTCTACTTTCCTGACTGACACAGGCTGCACCTTTGACCGAGCGGGAAGTTGACACAGCAAACCTGCTTACCGGGGAACAGCGAGAAAATCCAATAATTCAGATTGTTTTAAGTCTGTGATATTTTTAAATGACTTAATGCAGTGGGTCTCTGAAGAATTCCGACAATTTTAATGGTAGAAGCTTGCAGTCCCACTGAGGAACGTGTTGCTACATAAATACTGAATGCTCGTGTCTTTCTGTCTGGGCTGAAACATATTAGCTTTGCTTAGTGGCTTATTGCTTTATTCACAAAATAAATTTCAGCCGTCTCTCCTCGCCATATTCCAAGCGTATCGTGAGCCTGTGCCTTATTAGATGTGGGGGCTCATATTCCAAAGGCATCTGTTACCATCTCAGGCTCAGCAATAATGAATTAAGCAGTTAAGTGTTTACCCCCTAAACAGAGTTCGCTGGGGAAATGATATTATTATGGGTGGTCCTTAATGAAAGATGGCAAACCAGGAAACTGACTTTTTCAGCAACTAGTCAGCCTTGGATTGAGGAGCTAAAGTCCTCAAATATTAAATGTTTTTGTGAAAAACTGTTTTCCACGTTCTTAGCACACTCTCCCTGCCACAAACACACACACACATACTCAGATCCACAGCAACTTAAGCAGGTGCCTGGTTGATTCTGATTCTCAAAGACCTACGCAACAAGATGGGCATTTTAAAATTACGATGGAAAAGAAGACAGCCTCCCCCCGACCCCCCACCCCGAGAAAGCCAAGAGCAGCTTGGGGCAGCCTATTCTGAAAGCAGAAGCGGACAGAGAGCTGGATCCTTGAGAAAATTCATAAACTGTGCAAGAATCCCAGGAAGATAATGGCAGGTCCTTAGCCACAAACATAATGATATGCGAAATCCCCAGCATCAAAGCTGAAACAAAAGAAAACGTCTTTCCGTAGCTCTGCGTTGCCCACCACAGCTGCCAGGCAGGAAGAAAGACGCCTGGAGACTCCAAATTCAGCAGGAAGTATGAGAGATCCCCGGGAGAGGAGTGAGGCAGAGGGCGGGTCTGGCTGACACCGGCAGGGTGTGCTCCGGGAGGGCGGCTGGCCCGGGGTTAGGTCCCAGGTCCAGGAGCTGGAGTGACCGGCTACAAGGAGCAAGCCAGCAGTTCCGTATGTGCAAAACACCTGGCACAATGCTGTCAACCACTGCTGTTATTAAGCTCTGACTGGCTGTGGGACGCTGTATAAATAAGTCATTAGCATAAATATAGTGCTTAGGAGCGAGACTCTGGAGCCCAACCGTCTAGAGGCGAATTTCACCTCTGCCACTCACAAGCTCTGTGACCCTGAGCAAGTTATTTTACCTCTCTGTGCCTCATTTTCTTCACAGGTCCGATGGTGCCGTTAATTGCACAAAGCGGTGAGGATGAGAGGAGTGAAGCTGCGTCAAGCACTATGCAAACGTGCTGTGTCCAGGAGCTGTCATTATCGTTGGCCTCACAGTGGACTGGACAGGGATCTGCGATCCTGTCCTGCAGATGGAAAGACTGACGACCTTCGAGAGGAAGCGGCTGGCTCAAGGTCACACGGCTGTGAAGGGGCAGAACCAGGACGGACCCAGCTGGGTTCACTCGCATCAAGTCCAGGGGGCTTCGCACTTGAGCCTGCCCTGCCTCTCCCGGAGAGGAAGAACCAGAGGACAAGCAGGTGTCCAGAAGGCAAGGGCAGCACCTTGAGCACGTGCCAGCTCTTAGTGACCGGTCCAGCTGAAGAGGCACAACAGGTGAGGGCCAGGCTCCCTGGGCCTGATTCTCCTCCAGTGTCAGAGACTAATTATACACTGACAGCATATTCGTACTGTGCTGATGATTCTCCTTTGCTCCCCAACCCCATTCGCTCTCCCCCTGCTCCGTGGCCCAGGAAGCTGAGGACCTCTGTGGACTACATCTCCCAGGATCCCTTGCTCTCTGGCTTCCAGTTGGGTTTGGCCAATGGGAGGCCCTGGAAGGAGATAAGAAGGTGGGAGGAGAGAAAGTTTGGGGTATTTAAATATTCCTTGCCTCTCTCCCTGCTTCACTGCAATTCTGGCGGTGGTGGCTAGGTCCTTCTACAGCCACAGTCCCTGTCCAGCTGTCCTCCTACTCTTCCTGGGCCCCAGGAACTGCTCCTTCCTACTTCTCTTCAATCTGGGGTGGAAATGGCTTCCTCCTCTTGCTAGCATCTGGGTGCCTAAACATTCCCCTGCCACACCTCTGTACATAGTCTCACTTGAAAAATCCCAGCTGAGGGGCCGGCTCGGTGGTGCAGTGGTTAAGTGTGCATGTTCCGCTTCAGCGGCCTGGGGTTCACTCGTTCAGATCCCAGGTGCAGACATGGCACTGCTCATCAAGCCATGCTGTGGTAGGGGACCCACATAGAAAGTAGAGGAAGATGGGCACGGATGTTAGCTCAGGGCCAGTCTTCCTCAGCAAAAAGAGGAGGATTGGCAGCAGTTAGCTCAGGGCTAATCTTCCTCAAAAAAAAAAAAAAAAAATCCCAGCTGAGTGTACCTGCTGGGACCAATACACCCACCACAGAATATTATTCAAGTATTAAGAAAAATGAGGGCTATTCATATGTGGTGAGGTGAAGAGATGTCTAAGATATGTGGTAAAGTGAACTTAAGCAGGTTGTAGAACAGTATTAATAAATAATTCCATCTTTGCTTAAAATGTGGTAGTTAGGAAAAAGTTAAGGAAAACTATCAAATGGTCAACAGACATTAGTTCTGGACAAATGGGTTCAGAGGCCTCTGATAATTTCTCCATCATCTTGATTTATTTTATGAGCACAAATTACTTTTATCACCAGGCATCTTCCTTCGGTTGGGGTGGGGGAATCTGTTTTTTCCTGGGCCCCTGACTGACACACCTAGCACAGAGACCCACACCCATTCGCGATGTCTATGAAAGAAGATCTGACTCATAGAGATATTTCAAGTTCATGGGCTGGAAGAGGTCATTTCTCTCCAAATTAACCCATAAATTTAAGACCATTCCAATCAAACTCTCAATCAGGCTTTTCATAGAACTTCAGGTCCATCTTAAAATTCTCATGGAGTTGCAAGGGCCAGGAATAGCTGGGGCAGGTGTGAAGAATAATAAGGTGGGGGAACTTCTCCTAGTATATATCAAGACTTACTACAGAGCTATAATAATAAAGATAGGGAGGCAGAAGGACAGACAAACAGACCCAGGGGACAAAATCAGAGCAACAGAAACAGATTCACACAAATATAAAATGGACTCATGCAAACAGGTGACGGAGATGGCTTTATAAACTGGTGGGGAAAGGACAGACTTCACTTTCAGTCTGTTGCTGGGCCAGCTGGCCAGCCATACGGGAAAAAAATAGGACCAGATCCCTACCTCACGCCATACACAAAGACTGACTCCAAGAGAGGTGCCTGCACACTGTGCATTTAAAGAAAGAGACTCAACTTGTCTCCTTTTTTCCAACAGCACAGAGCATTTGAACTAAAAATACATATCCTTATTAAGCCTGCTTTACTACGCCATGTCTGTTTTTTTTTTTCAAAAGCATCCTCATAGCCCTGGCCGTGTAATAGCCCAGGGTCCCTTTCAGAGCTGGAGCTACAGCCAGAACCAGGAATGAATTTTCTTTGTGCGTCCCTGGAACGAAACGCCACTTGGCACTTGGCAGCTTCCAGGATATTTGGAAACATTAGCTAATTCGAGTTTCTAGGACTCTGCTCCCACTGGCACAGGCTCTTCTTCAGGCGCACAGTTTCGCGGAGCCCCTGAAAAGCTGGCCCCAGGGCAGGAACCCACCTTCCAATTCTGCATCCCTAATTTAACAGCTGAGTGTGCAAACCACACAGTGACCGAAGTCCTCCGAAACCACCACCGCGGAGTGGAGGGCACCGCTGGGCTCTCCATCCCTTCTGGTCCCACACCTCTGGGCCGAGTGGCCCCACTTGGCTTCATGCCCACTCGGGCGCCCATTCCTCCATGGGCTCCCACGACTCTGAGCTCCCAAGGCCAGCCATTCGCCCTCAGGTGCCCTGAGAAGAACTGAGCAGCCCCCACAAACACCCCCATCTGCCCACCCACCCAAAGAAAGCTCCAGGAACTGGACCCCTAGAGCCTGGATGAAGAGTGTAGACAGTCACTGCAGGTTTTCTTAAGGGGCAGGGCACAGAGCGCTTCACGCCTTAAGATCCTCTTCTTTCCCCAAAGCTGCCGCTCCAGTCTCTATTTTAACGTCTCTCCCCGGGAAATGCTCCTCATCTCCTCTCGCTTGCTGCTGGCTCTGGGTCTGTCCTCTCCGACCCTTCCCCCTCTCCCTCCGTTTCCACCCTCTCTCATTTCTCCTTCTTCTGCAAATCTGAGCTTCTCACATTTCATCTCGTCAGCAAGACCCAGCCCGGTAGCCAAACAAAAAAAGAAAGAATTCTTTTCCTCCTTTGGTAAGATGGGGCGATGTGAACGCTTTAGCTTCTCTTTTTGTCCTTGTCCTATCAACACACTGTCACTGTCATTGTCGTAAGGGTGTCTCCTGCACCCGGGGGACCTCACCAACGTTCTCCTCACATCTCACCTCTACCGTGGCTGCGTCCATTTCACAGCAGAGCAAACTGAGGCTCAGAGATGGAACGGCTCGCCAAGCGCCCTCGACAGGACGGCGGCTGGGCAGGCTCGGGAACTGGGTGTGGCACCTGTGTCCTTTGGTGGCCTTGCTGGAAAAGCCTTGACCCCAGCTTTAGCTTTTCCCACTGCCCATGCTCAGGGCAGGGGGAAGGGAATGTAGAAGCTTCTAGAAGATGCCATTCAGACAAATCAGAGCCAAGGGGGTGTGTCTGCAGCCCCAGCGGCCAGTCCCTGAGTTACCACTCTCTCAGCCTCCTCGGAGCTTCTGATTTCTCAGCTCTTGGCTTCCACGAACCAAAAGATGCTCCACTTGTCCCCACAAGGCAGGAAAAGGATGATAATGCTGCCATTTATGGTCTGCTTTCCACAGGCTGGGCTCGCTCTGCCCATTATCTAATTTCCTCCTTGTGACAGCACTTGGAGGCAGTATTGCCATTTCCTCCCTTTAATAGCGGAGGAAATGGGGGCTCAGAGAGGGCAAGTGACTTGCCCAAGGTCACACAGCCAGGAAGCAACAGAGCTGGGGGTCAAATCCTGTTCTTTGATGCCAGGGCGCAAGTTCTTAACCCTTAAGGCCTCTTACTCCTCCACGGGGCTCCAAATTCCCTGCCCAGCGGCAGGGTAGAGGGCTGGGGAGCAGCTGGAACCGGGAGCCCATGGCCCCTCGCACCCACAATCTCCAGCCACACTCTCCAGAGCTCTGAGGGTCCAGGACAAAGGTTCTAGAAGCTCTCCTTCGAAGGTTGAATCCCCATCTCTCTAACCCCAGAAACCTCTGTGGACTGAAGGACTCAGCATCCGGGGGTCAAAGTCCCCCCAGTCAAACGCTCCCGACCCCAAAAACAGTTCTGGCCTCCCTGCCTCTCTCCTCTTGCTCCAAATCCTCGGGGTCCACCAGGACCCTGACTCCACACAGCATGGGAAAGAGACTCTAAGATGAGCCTCAGGCCCACACGCCAGGGCCCAACCTGCCAGCCACGGGCCACGCCCCCTCTTGCACACCCACATACTTATTTGCACACACATGCACACGCATATACACACCTGCAAGCACTGATGTTTGCCTACACCCCTCTGCGCACACTCACACGTGTACTCATTTGCACACGCACATACACACATGCACACACGCCTGCATGCCAGTGCACACATCCACTCATGCACATTGGCACACAAGCCAGAAGCAGATTCTCTGGGACACGCCTGTGTGCTCACACCCAGGTCTGCACAGCTCATGTGTGCACACAAGTAAGCACCCCGTGCAGATGCAAACGGGGCGTGCCCAGCGTACCTTCCCAGGGAGGGGCAGCGAGGCCTCGCCGGGGACCCGCAGGAGCCCGGCCTTTGGCGAAAGCCCCACCTGGTGGACGTCTGATGTATACGCCAGCCCCACCTCCACACCCGCTGGCCTGCGCCAGAGGGAGGCCCGGGGCAGCCCCCAGGCTGGCTGGAGGGAAGGGAGCGAGCCCAAAGCTAGACCTGGCGACACTAGAGACCCCCCCCCCTCCTCCTGTCCCCTTCCCTGGCCAGCAATTTCCTTGGCCAAAGGCAGGAAAAGCACAGTGGGTCCAGAGGCAGGGGCTTCAATCTCTGTGCTGCCGCTTGCTGGCTTCTCTCCCAAGCCTCGGTGTGCTGAGCCGGAAAAGGGGGGGTACAAGTCTCCAACAGGTGTTCGGGAGCAGCAAATGACCTCGTGGACACAAAATCAATTGCTGTGGTTCTCAGGGTCACATGGCCTAGAGCAAGTCTGAAGTCAGACCCCGTTCAAACAGAGAGACACCTGCTGGCTCTCCCCTCCCCGGGTGTGTCCTCGGGCAGGTCATCCCCCCTGAACCCGTCTCGTCTCATCCACTGCACAGAGGGGTCCAGCCCCAGCAGGGCGGCGGGGAGAAGCAACGACCGTGTGGAGCGAATTCACTTACTCTCCAGCTCCATCTCTCAGACAAACACAGGAAGGGTTTAGGGGCGACAGGAGCCAGGCTGGAGTCTGAGGGACCCGGGTTCACATTCTGACTCAAATCCTGGCTCTGCCACTTTTTAGACATGACCTTGGGCAAGTCACTCCACCTCTCCGAGCCTCAGTTTCCCCATCTGTAGAGCGGGGAGCTCTGAGTGCTGTGGTGAGAATTAGCTGAGACAATGCACGCGGACAGCCTGGCATCAGTAGGCGCCCCATGAATGCAATTATCAGCGCTGATGCTGGGGGCGACCAGGGATACTGGGGGGATGGGGCAATCATGACCCTCAGGAGTCCGGTACAATAGTCATCTATTTCATTATAATTTAATCGTATGTGCCAGGAAGGGCTCTAAGCACGAGGAATTAACTCATTTAACGTCACAACGACCCCCTGAAGCAGGCGCTAATATTATTCCCATCTTACAGATGAGGACACTGAGGCACAGAGATAACGTAACCTGCCCAGAGTCACGGAGCCAGAGAGAGGATTAAAGTTCGGGGACCCTCTCGTCTCCCCCATTCCCTCCTGCTACTTTGCTGCCCTATCTCCCCCACCTCCAGGCCTCTCCTGAGTCCGGAAACTTCCCCAGGGGCCGAAGGCTGGTCACGGACGCCAAGTCCCGCCCCTCTTACTCTTCCTCCCCATCCCCAGGGGGGCAAACGGCCGCATACGCATCGTGTGCACCCGGGAGGGCGACGGGATTAAGATAATCTCAGGCAGGCAACAAATGTGGTGGAAATAAAGCTAATTAAAGAGCGTCTGCTAATCACGGGCGCCTGTGTCCGAACCCCGCAGGCGCTGGAGGCTGCTAAGGGCCTGGAGTCGGAGGGACCCGGCTGGCGAGGCCGCGCCCCGCCGCCCGAGCGTCGCCGCAGAGCCGAGGGACAGATGGCGGCCCAGGCGAGAGGCGAACGCGAAAGAGACATTAGGCACAGGACATTGTGCCTCCGCGTGGTATTTGAAAGTCAGTCACGGAACGGCCGCCGAGGACCCCAGCCACAGAGGAGCGGAGTTTCGGTGCTACCGGCTCTGGGCAGGACCCTTGCCTCGGCCGGTCAACAGCTACTGGGTTTGAATCCGGAAGCTGCGGCTGCCTGGCTGTGTGGCCTAGATCCCAGTGCTTAACCTCTCTGGACGTCAGCATCCTCCTCTAGAAAGTGGGAAGAATTATATCTACCTGTGGCTGACGGCGTCCTGGGCCCCAATTCTTCACCCTTCCCTGTAGCCACGCCCAATGCCACGTGACTTTGCAGGACCGTCCCACCGTGGGCGGGGCCTACGGCCACGTGACCCGCTTTGGCCAAAGGAACCAGGCGGGAGGTTGGGCGCCGGTTCTGAGCCTGCGTCTCAGGAGGTGCTGTGTCTTCCCGCCGGGCCTTCGCCTGGAAGGGACGCGCTGGGGCCCGGCCCAGGAGGAGCTGGCCGCCGGCGGAGCAGGGAGGAGCCCGGCTCCTGGAGCGCACGTGAGGACAGCCTGCGCCCCCTGGGAGCACCTGCCGAGGGCCGTGCGGCTCCGCACACGTCTCCGGCCCAGCCGCGGTGCGCGGGGCCCGTGTGTCACCGCAGCCAGCGGACCTGCACCCGTGCCTGAGCCGCTCACGGGGTTTCGGCAACCTTGGTGCCCCCACGGTCACCCACCCCGACGCCACGGGGCTCTCTGCTCTCAGCCTGCTGTGACCCTCTGACCCCAGACTGTGAGCACCCTGAAGTCAGACCGAGGCGCCACGGAGGCCGGCCCCCTTGGCCATCCGCCTGCCAGGGGGACCCACTTCAGCCCATAAGTGGGGTTCCCTGGCCTCTCGCTAGCCTTCCTGGTGGCCTCCACCACCGGTCCTGGGTGCCAGGGTCCCAGCCGCTCTTATGCCCCAGCCAGCCAGAGTCGCGATGCCTTCGGCCTTGACAAGTCACCCAGCACCTTCCAGGGCTCGTTTTTCCGTAAAACGGGGGTGCTGCTCCCTGCTTGGCTCAGGAGTGGCGGCATGAAGACCCCAACCGTTCAGGGTACGGGTCCTGCAGACACGGGAGCTGTCACGAGGCCCCGTTCAGTGCTCACTCAAGGGCCATCACTGAGAGCAACAGGGCAGAACCCCATGTCCTTCACCTCAGCCGCCCCCACCCTCCTGGTTTCTCCTCCTTGTGAAGGCCTTGAATGTCAGCTTCTTCGCCCGTTGGTGCTTCATAAGACAGAAGGACTGAAATGTCCCAAGACGCTTGCAGCTTGGGGCAGAGGGAGCCGGGAGGGGCTGGAGCAGGAGGAAGCTTTAGAGAGCAAGAGCCAAATGCACATCAATCCCAGGATAGATGAGAGTTCCCCAAGATTTCTCAGAAATCTCCTCCCCCGTGACCCTGCCCCTTTCCTTCCTCCTTCTCCTCCTTTTTCTACCTATTCTTCTGGCTTCTTCTCCTCCCATTGCCCCTGCCGTGATTGGCCTAGGAGTGGACATGTGACTAAGTTCTAGCCAATGAGATGTGAGGGGAGACCTGCTGAAGTCTTCTGTGGATGTTTCTGTGCCTAGATGTGATACCTGGTGCAGGGGCAGCCATTTTGGGGCCATGAAGAGAAGCAGGCTGAGGGTAAAGGCCACACAGATGATGGCAGGGTAGAGTGTTGATGTTACCTAGCCACTGATCACACCAAACTCAGAGTCACCGACCTCTGCACTTCTTGTATAAGATCATCTATCATACTGACCCAGCCCTGGTGGACTATGGTTAAGGTCCAGGGCTCTCACCCCAGGCTGGGTTCACACCACCCATCTGTTAGTTGTCACACTGTGGTGGTAGCTCACACAGACAACTAAACTAACAACTAGGATGCACAACCATGCACTGAAGCTTTTTTTAAAAAAAGATAATCTATTATAATTGTAACCAGTTTGAGTTGGAATTATCTGTTACTTATAGCCAAAGGGTATTATTTGGGATGTATAAAAGTATAAATCTGAGAGAAAAGGTGGGAAGATGTGGGAAGCCTCAAGTTATAAAACCTCCTCTAAGCAAGGTCGGATTTCAAGGACTTTAAGACCACACAGGGGGCACTCTGGGCAGGCGGGGCAGTGAGGGAGCCGGTCCGCGCCAGACCAGTAAAGATGCTTTCACGAAGGAGGCTGGAGAACTTCCTCAAACGTCCCTAAAAACGTCCCGGTTCCATTTCTGTGTTCTCGGCGAGGGCCAGTGATCCCGCCAGGGCCCGGGAGCCCGGCTGTTCCTCCCGGGGAAGCGAGCCCGAGGCGCACAGCCCGAGCCGCGTTCTGGGCTCGTCTGGCCTTCAACGTGCGATTCTGAGAGTTGGAAGCGAGAAGACAGAACTCAGAATGGCACGCGGGTGTGAAGCCGGCTGCCGTGCCAGCTATTTGCCTGTATTTAAAACACATATGGGTGATATTTTTAAATATCTTCGCTGTGTGATTGAAAAACATTGCAGTTGCTACTTCGTGGACGTGGGCTCTTATGCAAACCCGGGGACGGCACGGTGAGTGTCTGCTGTGTCTCCGTGGGCTCTGCCGGGAGAATGGAGGACAGAGCGCTCGGGTGACCCGCGACACTGAACACGGCCCGGGGCTGCAGGCAGAGCTCCCGGGTTTCTGTGCGATCCGCCCCTCCCTGATCTTCCTCCCAGGTCCTTGGGTCGGGGGGCTCCCTCAGCTCTGGGGGTGGGCGTGTGACCCAGGCCTGGCCAGTCAGAGCATCCCAACCCCCTGGCCCCAGTGATTGTCTGAGGGGCCGACTCAAGTCCCAACGCCAACCACCGAGACTCGACCTGGGACTTCCAGGAACTGTTGGCCGTGAATCGCTTCCTTCCTGCTCATGTTGGGAGGCTGGGCGAGGCAACCCTGCACCTTTCCAGACGGCCTTTGTCACCGCTTGGGGGGAGCCTGCTGGGAATGAAGCCAGAGAGGGAGAAAAGAGGGCCTCAGAGAGGGAGAGAATCCTGGATCCAGCCATGCCTGAAATCTACCCCTGGACTCTTTGTTTCTCACTTAAAAAAAATTGTGGTAAAATAAATTTAACGTAAAATGCCATTTTAACCATTTCTAAATGTACCATTCAGTGGCGTTAATTACATTCACAACATTGTGCACCCATCGTCACTATTTATTTCCAAAAATTCTCATCAATCCAAACAGAAACTCTGTACCCGTTAAGGAGGAACTCCTCATCTTACTCCAAGACTCGTAATTTTTTTTTAAATATAATATACTTACAGTAAAACTCACCCTTTTTGCTGTGTGGTTCTGTGAGTTCTGACAAACAGATCCAGCACCGCAATCAAGACCCAGAACAGCTCTGTCCTCAGCCCCCTGACCCCTCACCCTCCTGCGTCTGCGCCCCCATCCCCCAACCCCTGGCAATGACTGACCTGCTTTCTGTTTGTAAAGTTTCGTCTTTCTGGGATGTCACGGAACAAAGTCACGCCGCACGTGGCCGTCCGAGTCGGGCTCCTCACTCAGCACCGCGCCCCTGCGGTCCATCCGTGCTGGCGGCATGTCAGCAGTTTGCTCCTTCTCGTTGCTGAGTAATAACGACGCCGGCAGGGCTGTGCCACAGTCCATCCGCCCACAGTTGAGGGGCACTCGTCTCCGCCTGCTCTGTGACCTTGCTGGAGTCCGTAGTCCCTTGTTCTTTTCTTGAGCTGCCTGAGGTAGGTTTCTGTCCCCTGCACCCAAAATAAACTTGACAACATATCAGAGAAAGCCGCTTCCCTCTCAAGATTATTTCTTTCTTCTCTAAAATGGGAGCGTGTTACTCAAGATGGTTTTGACTGTAAGTAACAGAAATCTTGATGTGAAATTGGAGCCCTGAGGGGGAGCGGGTCCCAAGGAGGGCGATTTGTGGTTCAAGTCCGGACGCGGACGCTCTCCATCCTCAGGGCAAAGCCAGGCGGTGGCAGGGCTCCACGAGGACGAGCTCCCAGGCACTTTTCTGGGAGGTCTCGGGAGCTTCTCCAGAAGCCCCACCCAGCGGTCTCCTCGCGCCCACTGCCCAGAGTGGGTCACAGGCCCATAGCTGACTCAGGAGCTGAGCAGGGGCGGGACCACCCTGACCGGGGAGTGGACTCAGCTTCCCCAGAGGCAAGGGCTTGGTGACGAGGGGGCTGGGAGCCTGAACCAGTGGGAGGAGGAAGACAGAAAAGGATGCTGGGCGGCTGGGACAGGGTCCACGACGGAAGATAGTGACAGCTGCTCGCTGCCCCTTGGGTGGTCGTGGGGGTCGAGAGAGGTCCCAGTTCTTGATTAATCATCTGTGAAGATTTGGACACTCTGTAATTCTCTTCAACATGCACGGGAGTGTGGTGCCGATCCTCCCAAACCTGAGAGGGTCAGATGAGATGGGCACAGCGAGAAACACGGACGGGGTTCTATCCACGCACGCGAATTAGTCACATGCTGCTCATTGCAACAGACAGAAACATAACGCAAACAGGTTTAAGTCAAAAATAGCTTATTAGCTTATTTAACTGGAAAGTTTAATGATGCTATGGGCTTCAGGCATGGCTGAATCAAGAGCCTGTGAGGTTGAATTTTAGACATTATCATTCTCCTCCTCGGGGCTCTGACTTCTTCTGTGTTGGCTTCATTCTCAGACAGTCTCCTCCCCTCAGGTGGCAAAGATGGCTGCCAGCAACCTAGACATCGTCTCTCCCAGCATAACATCCTCAGGGAAAAAAGAGAGCCTTTTCACGAGTTTCGGTCAGAAATCCTGGGGGAAACTCTTGTTGGTCCAGGTAAGATCGTATGCCTATGAACGAGCCAGGCACCCCGCCTCTGCTAGACCAGGCCCAGGTTGCACGCCCGATTCTACAGCTGGGGCCGGGCGGTGATGGAGGGGGTAAAGCAACAAGGGCATAAATGGCCAAAAGAAAACCAAGAGGCTGCTTGCATAAGAAAGGGAAGTGGTATGCTGGTGAGTGCGGCACTGTTTCCCACAGTCTTCATTTTACTGAGAGAGAAACTTACGCCCAGAGAGGGCAAGACACTTGTCCAAGGTGTCACAGCAGTGGATCTAAGCCCTGAACTCCAGCTCCTGAGCTCTGAGCCATTGCACCGCCCGCCAGCGAGGGCCAGGAAGGTGGGCAGGTGGGCCCGTGGTTCCTGTAACACCCGCTCGACAGTCCTCTTCAGTCCTCGTCCCACTTACCCAAAGGTTCTCACCCTGAGGGTTGGTCTCCTTTGCAGCTGAGGCACAAACTCTGAGGGGATTGCCATGGACTGAATTGTGGTCCCCCGCCCCCACATCCTATGGGGAAGCGATAACCCTTAATGTGATGGGTTTGGAATGGGGCCTGCGGGAGACGGTTAGGTTCAGGTGGGGTCCTGAGGGTGGGGCCCCCACGATGGGCTCAACGCTCTGATGAGAAGAGACACCAGGTCACTCTCTCCCCAAACCAGGAAGAAGCCAGATCCGACCGTGCCGGCCCCTGAGCCCGGGCTTCCAGCCGCCGGAACTGACGAAGCAGGTGCCACGGTCCGAGCCCCCGTCTGTGGTGTTGCGGCAGCCGAGCCAACTGAGACCAGGTGACTTCAGAGCGACAGGCACTGGCCCGGCACCTGCTGAGCACCAGGCCCTGTGCGGCGCACGAAGGTCCATTAGCCGCGTCTCAGTCCACGGAGAGTTTGGAAGCGAGAAGCAATATTAATAGATTAATGATGAATCTGTTCTATCTTTTCTGTAAACTTTGAGATCACTTTTATTTAAGAAAAGAAATTTCCAACTCAAGCAGGACCTCCTTGCCCTCTCTTCCTTTCTCCATCTGTCTCCAGAGACAGAACAGCACGTAGACCATGGAACTGCGCGTCCATCTCTCCATCCTGACTTCCGTGCATACTAAGAAGAAAAATGACTGCTATAAAGAGAGATGGCAGATGCTCGTGAGCGCCACGTGCTCAGAGCTTTCCACGTACAGCCTCACTTAACCCTCGAGCCAGTCCTTGAGGCAGCCGTTATTAACCCCATTTTCCAAATGAGGAAGCTGAGAGGCTCAGAGAGGCAAAGTGACTTGCCCAAGACCACACAGCTGGGAAATGGAGATGGATTCGAACCCAGGTCTCTCTGATGTTAATGTCCGAGCTCTTAGCTCTCATCGACCCCCCTTGGCGCGTCAGCGCTATAGATGAATTCACAAGATGGGCAGTCATCCACGCTGAGACATCATGATGGCCTCGATTTCTCCGGATGCGGACGGGCGCCCTGGAGGAAGCTGGCTGGATGCGATGGACGCACCAGAACTGTTACTGACTCTCGAGGAGATAATGACAGTACTTTTGCTCTTCATGTGCAAGCTTTCCTGGGCCCATCACTCTCCATGTTTTAACTCTTTTCCTCTCACAGTCCAACGAGGTAAGTCCGAGTGTCACCCTGTTTCCGGATGAGAAAACCGAGGCGCAGCCGCAGGAGAGGCAGCAAAATTAGGGAATCTCGCCGCTGTGAGTCTTGGAGGAAGGAGTCAGTGCCCCCAAACCCTGGAGGTCCCAGAATCTTCTGAGTGTATATTCCAAGAGAACAGAGCAAGACGGACATTTAGAAGAAAGTTGTCCTCTCGTAGAAGGAGGAGCCTGGTCGGCACCTGAGCTCCCCAGCCCTAGCGTCTGTGGTTGGATCTGGGAACCCTGGAAGTTTCCCCAGAACAGCCTCAGAGCTGACGGAGGAGGGGGCGCCAGCTCTGAGGGACCTCACAGGAAAAGCGACAGGAGCGGCCCTGCGCCCCGTGGGAGCTGCAGATGGGTCCTCGGCCAGCGGGGACACGGAGCCACACGTGCTCCAGCTGTTCTGCCATCTCAACATGCGTGACGGAAAAACCTGTGTAAAAACACAATAAAATAGGTCTGTGAATTCAGCCTTAAAAAATCGTGTGCATCTGGGTTTTGTCCCAAAGGGAAAAAAATCCCATGCCTGGTTTGGTGGAGCTGGGTGAGAGGAGTGGTTGAACAGTCCTTTATTATTCGATTTTGCACTTTTCACAAAGATAATACATCTTCCTTATTAAAAACTCAAGTAATATATTGATAGTGTCTCAGTTAGAAATGCTCCTGGCTACAAATAACAGTAAACTCGACCAATGCCGGTTTAAAAGACTAGAGTGTTTACTGTAAGTTAGCAGGAGGCCTGAAGATGGGAGGTTCTGGGCTCGGTTTAGGGACTCAGCGACATCAACAAGAACTCAGACTCCTTTGCTGTTTCGACCCTGCTCTTCTAGTGTGTGGTGCTGTCTCCCCTCATGGTCACAAGATGGCTGCCACAGCCCTAGACATCAATGTCACAGTCCCAAGCAGTAAGGAAGGGGTATGATGTGGCTAAAAAGACCCTTGTCTTCTTTCATTAAAGAGAAGGGTCTTTCCCAGAAAGCATCCCTTCCTTCACAAAATTGGAGGGACCTCTGTTCACACCCCAGCTCTCTCATTTAATCTCTCTGAGCCTCAGTTTCCCTATCCCGGAAATGGGAATAACAGTAGCGCCTGCCTCATAGGGTGTTGTGAGACTTGAATGAGAAGACACTTAGCGTGCAATAAGCACTCAGTAGGCGTGCTGGCGTCTTCCACTCGCCTGTCCAGCTTCTCCTTCTTTCTCCGGCTTACTCTGTGCTGCCCCAGGACTGCAGCGACGGTCTGCCTTGTCCTCTGGCTTCCGGTTGATGGAAAGTCTGGACGGGGGGGTCAGGAGGGCAGAGGAGGGGGAGGTGTCTGTTCCCCCAGCTCCCTCTCTGAGGGGTTGCTGAGGGGGACTGTTTCTCCACCTTCGGCCCCGGCTCCTCTCTCTCTGCCAGCTGCTCCCTCCAGGGCCCCGTGCCGCCCAGGAGGTGACAGCTCCCCGAGGGTACACGCCCCGGAGGGCTGCACCATTGCTTTTGCTAAACCTGCCTTCACCTTTCTTAAACTCTTCTCCAAATACCGGTTTTCCTTCAGGACCCTGACTGGTTCAAAACATTAGCTTTTTTTCCCAAGTAAATTATTTGCGAACTTCAGGATTTTATGAATAGTGACAAGTGACTTGCGTCACACCTCATGATTAAGAATCACTGGTCCACTTGGTCAAAAAGTCGGTCAAGCGGGATGTTTGATTGAGCTGCTGCTATGACCGTGGATTGATTCTCAGTCCTCGGGCCTCTGGCCATCGCCTGGGGCACGATATCTTTTACGTGATAATGATTTGGGGAAAAAAAAGAAAAGACACAATTTCACATTCACATGCCCTGAACCCACGGCCGCGTATTCTTGACATCCTTCAGTTAAATGGAAAACACCAGGTTTTGAAACTGTATTGATTTCAGCGGGCATATATTATTTTACTGTAAGTACCAATGTCTGTTGTACTTAATATACAATGGATTAATTTAAAATGCATTAGTTTAATAAAAATGCATAAAATAGAATAGAATTGCGTTAGCTTCAATAAAAAATTCAATTTCAAAAATATTATCTCGTGTTAAAATGCATTGATTTCCAGGAAAATATATTGGTCAAAGGTAATTTACATTGGTTTGAATGGAAATGCACGAGTCCCCATACATATGTATTAGTTTAGTCAAACGTAGCCAATTGCGTAAAATATCGGTGAGGCTGAAATGGATTCCGACCCTGTTGTTGTCATTGTTGTTGTTTTATTCGCTTTCAATGAATAAATGTCTCCCATGCTGGCCCAGGCCGCTTGAAGGCAGGCAGGTGGGTGGGCCTGAGAACATTCTGGTAACTGCGGTTTGCGAGGGGCCGCGTGGACTTCAGCAGCAGACGAGACCCCCTGGTGGCGGGTGAGGAGGCTGGGTTGGGATACGAGCTGGAGATCCGAGCGAAGGGCCCAGAAATAACATTTCCTGTCGTCCAGAGGGACCACGGGAGCCCCCACACTAGGCGAGCGGCTGCGGGCCCTGACGAGGGCGGGGGAGCTGGCAGGGAACGCGATAGGGGGGCAAACAGGGACCCGAACCAGAAGGCCTGGCAGACCCAGAGCCCAGGCCAGCAGCACAGGGGTCCTGGCTGGGGCTCTGAGGTCGACCAGGCCTGAGTTCCAGCTCTGAGCCTACCACTCCCTGTGTGTCCTTGGCCAGGCCACCTCACCTCTCTGAACCTCATTTGTCTCAGGCATTGCGTCAGACGCCGCTCTAAGTGCTTCCCACGTCCCGATTCGTTTACTCGTCACACAGCCCCACGGTGCAGGTGAGAGTGACTTGTCCCAGGTCACACAGCTGGCAAGTGGCCGAGCCGGGACTTGAACCCGGAGGCCCCACTCTCAGCCCCTGGGTTGCCTCCGGTAACTGTTTTGTGGCTCCCAGGACAGGCACATGGTGGTCATTAGGGAGCTGTCTACGGCCTGTTCTCCAGCTTCCTGGGAACCTCGGGACAAGTGGCTTTGCCTGCCTGAGCCTCGGCTCCTTCCTCTGTGAAACGGGTAGAATGGCAGCTTCCCTCTCCTGGGGAACTCAGCACCCGGGCCCAGCAGACAGGAGCCACTGCCCCAACAGAAAGCAGTCAACACACTTTGTGGCTGCGGGGCTTTTCAGGGCCTTTACTATGCTAACTTGAGTCCTGGGTCTGAGAAGTCTGTGAAGAGAACTCGAGACGGAGACGCTGCATCAGACAGACAGAGAGACCAGCTGAGCAGTGTGAGACCCCCCCGGGGGGGGGGTGAGCTGCCTCTGCTCTCCGCAGGTGGACGAAAAAAAATTATAACAGAAGAGTTGCAAGAAGATTGCACCGAACGATCCGAATTTCTCCAGATTTCCAAACGCCGACACGGCCCCTCGTGCTGTATTCTTCTCTCTGTGTATCTCCCTCCTTCTCTCTCCACATACATATGTGTTTCCCTTGAACCACTCATGTGTCAGTGTGGTCGCCACCAAGGTCCTTTCCACACCGTCAGCATGTCCCTCCTGAGAACAGGTCGGCCTGTGGAATTGCCGCATGGTTACCACATTCGGGAAGCTCGACAGGCACACAGTTCTAGAATCTGAATGCTAGATTCACGCCCAAATTTCACCAACCGTCCCAGAACTGAACAGTGTTTTATAGCACTTACCTCTCCAGTCCAGGGTCTAGTGCAGGGTCACACGCTGACATTAGTGGTCGCGCCTCTTCCATCTGGAACAGTCCCTCAGCCTTCCTCCGTCTTTCTCGACCTTGACAGTTTGGAGGATGTCCCTCAAGTTTGGGTTTGCCTGATGTTTCCTTGTCACTAGATTCAAGTTCTTGCTTTTGGTAAGAACGTGGCCGAAGCGATGCTGTGTCCTTCCCGGGGCATCGGATCGGGCGGCACCATGGCGGTTTACCCCCTTCCGCTGTTGCAAACCCCGACCTCTGGGTGGGGTGCTGTCTGCCAGGTTCCCCACTGTAGTTTTCTCCCCTTGTAATTAGTAAGAAATCTGTGGGGGAGGCGCTACAGATAAGACTGTGCCAAGAGCAACATTAAAACACTTTTAAACTTAATATTTATATGTTTATTTGTGCATTACATTCTGTTTCTGTGAAGGAAAATTGATGTTCTGTTTACAGTAGCAACATAAAGTTTCCTTCTCCAAAACACATATTTCAAGTTAAGAAAAAAGTGAGTCGATTGGAAGAAAAGTATAAAATAAGTGACAATAGTGACGGGTCGTGGATACGGCAAAATGCTACAAGGTGTGGCACTCAGGTGGCTGTCCTAGGGACACAGGACAAACCCACCAAGTGCGGGAACAGCGTTGTGAGGAGAGAGAGCAAAGCTACGGGGTGGGGGGCTGCTCCTGGGGTCTTCAGAGCCTTAAGGTGTCTTCTGTGGTGTCCAGTGTCCCCCGGCCCACAGACCCTGCCCCTGGCCTCTGTCTGGCCCTGCCGCCCTGGGGAGGTGGCCTCCAGCACAGTCACTTCAGGCCCCCAGCCAGCACTGCCAGGGAGCCACCAGGAGACTCAGCGCGAGTCTTGGTTCCTGGAGGCCCACCCAGCAGTATGTCCAGACCAGGCCCCTCCCAGCCCTGCTAGGAACAGGGCCATGGGCAATGCGAAGGCAGACCCACTGGGTGCTGCTCTTCTGGACACAACCTGGTGGTGGCGTCTCGTAAAGGAAGGTGGATGCGCCAACAGGCAGGGCCACCAAGAGGCGGCCGGGGGATGGGGGATGTGAGCATTTTCGAGAGAAAGGCCTGCCCCTGGGAGGAAAAATTAAATGCAACTGAGCATCTGTTCTTTGGGCCTTCGAGGCCCAGACGCTGCCTGTATCAGCCCCCACTGTGGCCCCTTAAAGTGGACAAGGATGGCCCTTCAGGCCTGGCCCTGACCGCAGCTGGGGACCTGTGTCCAGAAGGAGCCCGTGTCGTCCCTGTCACGCTGGAGTCGACGGCCGGAATCCAGGAGTGTCCGTGCGGAGCCAAAGGTTGGGTTAATTCCAGGATTTCGGCACAATCGACAGTAGACTAGGTTCGCGCTTTGGTTCCAGAGAGGGCGGGCGGTGAGGGGCAGGCACCAGCTTCAGACCCCGGCCCGACGGCGGCCGTGGGGCTCCATCTCCTCTTCGGTGGACGGGGACGGTGACGCTGCCTCCCCCCGGGCTGTGGTGAGGACCTCGGGAAGGACCCGAACAACGACCTTGGCCCATCGCCAGGCGCGTCATGAGCAGTCGTTACGTTTGCAGCTGTTATTATTACTGTTGCTGTTGATCTAACCATCGCTCGGCGCAGCCTGAGGAGCAGCCTTTCCATGGCCAGCAGCCCCTGGAAGCAGGAACAACGCTGGTTCATGGTCGGACCCCAGCGCCTCCCCCAGGCCCAGCCTATGGAGCACACGTGACACACAGTCGTGGTTGTTAACAGGAGCAATCAGAACTGCCCGTATTTTCAGAGCAGTGACTGTGTTTCAAGCTCTGTTTGGCCCTCGACACGCACCGTTGCATGGAAACCTCCGGCCCCCGCTGCGTTTGCCCTCACTCCCTGCCGGCGGGACTGCAAAACAGAGCAGCCTCGGGGGAACAGCGCAGCAGGGTCTCCACACGATAAACGTAGAGTTCCCGCCTGACCCGGCGCCTCCACGCCTCTCTGTGTCCCCCAGAGAACTCGGGGCGGATGCTCAGCAGACCGTGCACCAGGCTCACAGCAGCGCTGCTCACGACGCCGAAAGGTGGGAGAACCCACGGGTCCATTAATGGATGAACAGGGAAACAGAATGCTGGCCATCCAGACAACGAAATAGTATGCAGCTGTTAAAAAGGAAGGAAGTGTTAACACACCTGCTACAACATGGATGAACCTTGAAAACGTGCTGAGTGAAAGGAGCCAGACACAAAAGGTCACATTTTGCGATTCAATTTATACAAAATGTCCAGAACAGGCAAATCCATAGGGACAGAAAGCAGATTAGTGGTTGCCAGGGGCTGGGGGAGGTGGGAATGGGGAGTGACTGCTCATGGGTACAGAGCTTCTTTCTGGGGTGAGGAAAGTGGTTAAAGTTGTCAAAATGGCAAATTTTATGTTAGGTATATTTTACCACAGTAAAAAAGTATATATATTTTTTAAGATTTTATTTTTCTTCTTCTCCCCAAAGCCCCCCAGTACATAGTTGTATATTCTTAGTTGTGGGTCCTTGTAGCCCGACTATGTAGGACATGGCCTCAGCCTGGACCGACAAGTGGTGCCATCCACGTCCGCACCCAGGGTCTGAACCAGTGACACCCTGGGCCACCAAAGCGGAGTGCGTGAACTCAACCACTCAGCCCAGAGCTGGCCCCTAAACATATTAAGTTGAGAATTTTGCACACGCACACACACACACACAGTTAACCATTTACAAGTGAATGTCAGTGTCATTTAGCACATTCTCAATGTGCGACCACCTCCATCTGGTTCCAGAACATCTTCATCAAACCGAAACCCCACACCTGTCAGTGGGCACCCCCGCCCCCTCCTCCCCCAGGCCCTGGCAGCCACGGGTCGGCTCTCGGTCTCCACGGATTTGCCTGTTCTGGACGTTTCATATCCGCAGAGTCACACCCTGTGTGGCCTTTCGTGTGTGGCCTCTGTCCCTCGGCATCAGGTTTTCCAGGTTCCCCTGTGGTGGACGGTCCTCCTCAGGGCTGACTCACGTCCAGCACACGCATGGACCCCAGTGCTCCGCCCACTCGCCTGTCACTGGGTGCCTGGACGGCCGCCACCTCTCGGCTCTGTGCGCGGGGCTGCCGTGAAGACTTGCGGGCAGATACTTGCTCGGGTCCCTGTGCCTCAGCTCCCCGAGGGTCCGTATGGCGTTGGTGGGTTGTAAGCAGGGCTCACGGCGGCTGCCGGGTGGAGAGTGGACTGTGGGGGGTGGGTCACAGCAGGGCCTGCGAGGCGGCTGCTGCAGCCATCCGGTGAGGAGCGACGCCCGCCTGGACTGACAGCGTCAGCAAGACGGACAGCAGGGGATGGACACTGACGCGTTTTGGACGGGGACGGGGGATGAGGAGAGGCGGCTGTCTTCTCCCAGGCCTGCCAGCTGTGGCCACCAGCTGTGGAGCCCTGAAGCGGCTCAAGTGCGGCCCGCGCGGCGCCGTATTCGGCGGGGGCCCCGCACCTGGGAATCGGCGGGAGCTGCCCGGCAGTTGGCTGGGGACAGACGAGGCGGCACCGGCAGGAGGACGACTTGCGGTGACTGCAGGGGCAGAGCTGCATCCAGGGGCCCAGAACACAGAGGGCACGTGGCTGGCGGGGTCAGCTGGGGGGGGGCAGGCGGAGGGGACGGACAGAGGGTCTCTGGACCTAGCGGGTCCAGCGAGGCTGTCGGTGGCAAAGGAGGCAGCGGCCCGTGGCTTGTCCAGGTTGGGAGCTGCTGGTCTGACAACTGTGATGACCCTCCTGCCCCTCAGAGGCTGCTGGACTGTGCGCTGCCAGCTGACTGTGTGCTCTTAGGCAAGATGATTGGCCTCTCTGAGCCTCAGTTTCCTCATCTTTAAAACGGGACAGACAACCCACCACGTACTTCACAAAGCTGCGTGAGACCCGGACGGGAACACGTGCGAGTCATCCACACACGCGAGGACAATCATTTCTCAATTTCTTCCTGGCTTGTGCGTAACTCGGCCATGCAGAGCTGGGTTCAAATCCCAGCTGGGCCACTCGCTGGCTGTGAGGCTCAGGCAAGTCTCACAGTCACTCTGACCCTCAGTTTCTTCATCTGTAAAATGAGGAAAGTATTAGGACTTACCCCACGGGGTTGTCGTGAGGGCTTTGTGAGGGGCTGATGCACGGAAAGCACTCGGCCCAGTTCCCAGCACACGGTCTTTGCTCCACCCATCCGCGAGAGCCTCGGACTCTGAATTTCCTCACTGATTTCGTGAAACCCTGAGTTGGCAATAAAGAGCAGAGGCTCGGAATCCAGAGTCAGAACTGGGTCCAAATTCTGACGTGGACCTCGCTTTCTGTGCGGCCTTAGAGAGTTATTCTGCTGCCCTTATTTCATTCACGCATTTCTTCCTTTGTTCACTCAACACGGATTGGACGACGACTACACCCGGCAGTTTTCCACCTGCAGCCCACAGTGGTCCTGCCACCCCGCCACAGCCCTCTGCCAGGTGGGTGCTGTTTTTTCTCCGCTTTACAGATGGGGAAACTGAGGCCCCAAGGAGGAGGTTGCTGCCCCCCCGAGACACAGGTGGTCAGTGCGGAGGTCGGATTCGAACCTGGCCCTGGCTCCAGAGCCCCTGCTCTTTTTCCTCGGGGGCTGGGTTTCCTCTCTGCAAACCAGAGGCTGCAACAGCATCTGCCGCTGTGGTGTGGCGAGGATTAAATGGGTCGCCCTGTGCCCCGCCCGTGCTCAGGAAGGGCTGGGTGAAAGGGAGCCGGGATTCTCATTTACTGTTTACGATTTTATTTTTCTTCCCGCTCCACCTCTCCACCTTTGTACTTGACCCCCTTCTCTGCCGGGTTCGCTTCAGACTGTCTTTCAAGCCTCCAATTCAAGGGTCACCTCCTCCAGGAAGCCTTCCCAGACCTTGTGAAACGGGCCAAGTGGCCCTCTGCTGGGTTCCCACAGCCCCAGGGCTCCCAAACCACAGCAGCCTGGCCCACGGCTCTACGATTTTCCGCTTGCATCTAACGTCAGGGCAGAGGCTGTGCTTTATCCTTTGCAGTCCTGGCTCTGGTTGGGTCCTGAACCAGCGCATACGCTTGCTCAGAAACGGGTGCTCATTCGTTCAACACAAGGTTTTGAGCGCTGGCAGCACGTTAGGCTCTGGGCAACAGCATGTGAGCTCCTTGAATGACTAAAGGGCCTCTCTCCATCTTCTGTGCCCACGTAGCCATCCCACTGTGCGTGCTCCTCCCCGGGAACACCTGCTCAGGTGGCACTTTCTGGAGAACCTTCATACCCTCCTGCGAGTGGACCAGGGAAGGTTCCAGGCCCAGGCCCTCCGAGAGAGACCCTCCTCCCCGTTCCAGATGGCCAGCAGCTCGGCCCTTGTCCCCATGTCCCCCTGGAGCCCCTGAGCCCAGCTCCTCTCCTGATATAGCGCTTCCCGTGGCTTCACATTTCATCTCCCCGGAGCCCAGTCTCATTTCTCCAATCTGCCACCGGACGCACCAACCCTCCAGGCTAAAAATACCCCTGACATTCTGGAAGGCCTGTTAGGGCTGGAGCGGCTCTCCTGGGGGAATGAGTTTCTGTGCAAATCGAAGCAGGTGGTGTGGCCGTCACAGGCTGTGGGCGGCCGCCGCAGTCACACTGGGTCACACCCAGTGGGCCGGCCTCCCTGCTTTCCTGACACCCCCTCCCCGACTCTGAACTTCTGGTGACCAGGAGTCAGGGCTGGTTCGTCTCCATGTCTCCACACAGCCTGGCACAGTCGGTGCTCAATAAATGTTGGTTGAGTGATGCATAGTGGTTATTAACAGGGCCTCCGAAGCCAGATTACTTGGGTTTGAATTCTGGCTCTACCACTTACTGAGGAACCTCTCTGCCTCCATTTCCTCATCTGTGAAATGAAAGCAATAAAAGTACGGAGCTCCTAGAGCTGTCAGGAGGACCACATGAGTCACCATAGGCGTAGCTTCCAGAGTAGAGTTTGACAATGGAAAGCACAACATAAAAGTCATTATTAGCATCAGTGTTGTGGTCATCTTTATCATCACCAGGAATCTGGCTTTGCTTCTCTCTCCACTGTTTTCCTCTATGATCTTTATTCTCAGGCAGGTTTTTCCCTCATGGTGGCAAAATAGCTGCCAGGGACTCATGCTTACATCTCACTCCTCAGAAGTCCCAGTCCCAGGGGAGCTTGTCTTTTCCTTCCCGAAGTCCCAGCAGAAATCCTGGCATGGCTTTCTTCAGCCTGGCTTTGAGCTCTGCCCTTTCCTGCACCAATCTCTGGGGCCAGGGACAAGGACTGTTCTTATTAGCGAGTCCTAGGTCATGGTCAATCCTGGAAGCAATCCCTTCACCAGAAGGATAGCATGCTCTGATTGGCCAGGTGGGACCCCAATCATGTGTCTAAAAGAAGAGGATGGTCTGATTGTCCTGGCCTGAGTCACATGGCCATCAGGAACCAATCATGTGTCTGGGGGAATGGCATGCTCTGATTGGCCAGGCCTAAGTGTGCGCTCATTCTTGGAGCCTGGGGTTGGGAGGGACCTCCCGGAGGTGCTGGGTGGTGGTGAGGGAGGGCTGGGGTGCTGTTTCCAGATGCGGGAGTGGGTGGAGGGCAGGCCGAGGCAGCTGCCTCAGCCACAGCAGCCCCAAGGTAGAACGAAGCCCTTTGTCCCTTTCCCCAGAACACCCCTGTCAAGGTCGTCCTGGATGGTGGTTTTTACTGGGTACCACAGCTGCAAGGGGGTGGGGGCGACATCACCCTGCACACACCGTGAAAGATTAAATAGTGGATCTCTCTGTTCCTGAAAACCCTGCAGGCTTTCCCTCCCAGGGCCCTCAGAGGTCGGCCGCGCTCTCTCTCTTCCTCTGGCTCGTCCTCGGTAACAGCATCCCCAGGGGCAGGGCTTCTCACTTTCTCCATCTGGTCTATAGCCATGTCCTGGTGCATCAGGCCACACAAAACAGCTTCTGAACAAACGCCCCTCCGTCTTCTCCTGCCCCCGGTGCCCCTTCCCCCTTTAGGATCTCCGTCTGCACACTGAGCAGCTATTCCCTTGGCAGGATTTGTAAGTCAAGCCTCGTTCACCGGGAGGGTCTCCCCTCATGAAAAAGTCAAGTCACATCTTAAGAGTTGCAGGTGGGGGGTGGGGGGAGGTCAGAACAGGAAAGTTCCAGGAGAAATACTCCCACAGACCTTGCGCAAGGCATCGGCTTCTCAAATCGGGCGAGTGGTTGCCTTATTTGATTAGGATTAACAGATTTTCCCGAGATAACCTATTTTGGTTTTATGATTCTATCTCTCCAGGCAGTGTTTACAGTATGTATTTGCAGAAACAGAGAACGTCTGCCAGGAACGAGGCGCGGGCCACTGCCGGCCTCACACGGTCTGTCATAAATATAATATTAGGACGATGCCTGAAATTAATGTGAATCATTCCCCGATAAATATAGTCAGTTAGTGAGGTGTTCCAGGACCGCTGATGGGAGATATATTTTGGTAAAATATGGGTTTTTTATCGGTTGGGCACTGGGGGTGGGGTGCGTGAAGGGCATAAATCTGCACGGAAGAAGTATCTTTTATGATTATTCAATTCCACAGTAGCTCTAAAAGCCTAAAGTAGATTCATATTTACAGTTCCTGGAAGCACCTGGTTTTATATGTTGGGGCAAGAATTAGCATCAGGGCCTCCTCGTGGAAGCCACTGACTTACGTCCTTGGACGTGAGGGGAGAGGACTTCAGGCTGGGGTCGCCTGGGGGACTGAACTAATTCCATCTGCTCCCGGGGGTGAAGCAGAGGAAACCACACACAGCATCAGATGAGAAGGGGCCACTGAGAGCGTGGGCCTGGCTGGGCTGGGGGCAGGAGGCGGGCATTGGGAGTATGGGGTGTGTGGTGGGGTTAAGGCTGCTGGGCTGGAAAAGGAAAAAGTGTGCAGTGGAGACAGCTGGAGCTAGCTAGCTAGAGTTGACAGTGACAGGGGCCCCGTCCCTAAGAGCTGGGGCCGTGTGTAAATGTCTGCGCCTCGTCCCCAGCCAGGACCCTCTCGAAGCCTGGAGATGGAGGAAGGACTCCTGACCTTGTCACTCGCTGTGGATTTCCCTGTGTGAGCCTTCTTTATTTAACTTGAAAGTTATCTTTATTGTTTTTTTTTTTTAATTTTAAGTTTTCTTTTTTTTTTTTTTTTTTTTCCCGAAAACAAAAGTTGTACAGGTCCACAATCCGTTAGCTAAAATTCTAGAGTCCAAAAAGCTCTGAAAACTATGAGTTTTTATTGCCAACGCATTTGGTGGCAAATCTTGATTTGAACGGATAGGAGGCTGTTTATATTCCTTATTCACCCCACTTTGTGGGGATGTTTCTACCTTCCACTGCAGGAGTATTAATGTGTTTGATTCTAGGGGGCTGCCCCAGACCTCACGGGCAGTGTCAGATAAGGCATCCGGCCCCGATGCCTCTCCAAGAGCCAAACAGACTCTGAATTCTGAAACACGTCTTCCCTGAGGGTTTCAGACAAGGGATCGTAGGCTTGAACTTGCGGGTTGTAATAAAAACGTCAAATGACATCTTGTGGAAGGTGAAAGCCTTAAGGAAACGGAAAAGTCTCCCACTGACACAAAAGTGGGCAAAGCGTGTAAATATTCACAGAAGAAAAACAACGGCCACTAAACTTGGAAAGAATTCCACTGTACTCATGATTGAAGGCAGCAGATTGAAACCATGATAAGCTTCATCTTTATCAAATCAAAAAGTGGGATGGGGCCGGCCCTGTGGCATAGTAGTTAAGTTCTGCATACTCTGCTTCGGCGCCCAGGTTTGAGGGATCAGATCCAGGTGTGGACCTACTCCACTGTCAGCCATGCTTTGGTGGCGACCCACATATAAAACAGAGGAAGATCAGCACAGATGTTAGCTCAGTGACAATCTTCCTCAGCAAAAAAAAAAAAAAAAAAAAGGGAAAAAAGTGGGAGATTATCTGGCGTTGGTTGAGGATGTGTGGAAAGGTATTCTCCTCCACACTGACGATGGGGGTAAATCAGAGCAACTTTTCTGGAAGACAGTTTGGCAATACCCACCCACATTTTAAAAGTGCACACCCTTTGGAGTAGCTGTTTTGTATCTGGGAACTTATCTTGCAACCAGTCCTACTCACCTGTGCAAAGACAACTGTTCAAGGACATTCATTGCATCACAGATTTTAACAGCAAGGAACCAAGAACAACCTAAATGCTAAGTGTCTGCAGGAGAGGATTGGTTAAAGGCACTTGGAGCATACAGGAAATGGAAGAACAGGAGGCAGTTAGAAAGAATGGAGTAGAGGGGCCGGCCCGGTGGCACAGAGGTTAATTTCGTGCACTCTGCTTCGGTGGCTTGGGGTTTGGTGGTTTGGATCCTGGGCACAGACCTACACACTGCTCATCAAGCCATGTTGTGGCTGCATCCCACATACAAAGTAGAGGAAGACTGGCTCAGATGTTAGCTCAGGGCCAATCTTCCTTACCAAAAAAAAAGAACGGAACAGATCCACATAGAGCGACTCAGAAAGATGTGCGTGGTGCCATGCTCCAGGGCCAGGGCAGCTGCATAATTCTGCAATGCCATTTTCACTTTTGAAAATATTTATATGCATATTGTATGTTCACATGTGCAAAGGAAAACGTGAGTGAACACCCTCCAACCTTGGTCCTACTTCTATAAGGTGTAACTGGGGGCCAGGGCTTTCTCTAGATTTTATATATTTCTGTACCTTTTGTAATTAAAATAAATTGTCTGCAGTGAGAGAAAGGAAGTAGAATTTGCCCATAATCCCACCCTTTTACCCCGAGATTAGTTTTGTTGGAAATTTGGTGTTCCTCCCCTGCCCCTAGCAGCATTATGCACAAGAGCTGAAATGTGGAAGCGGCCCCCGGGTCCATCAGTGGAGGAATGGAGGAGCACAATGTGGTCTCTGCAAATGATGGAATATTATGCAGCCTTAAAAAGGAAGGAGGTGCTGGCACAGGCTGCAACACGGATGAACCTTGAGGACATCATGCTGAATGGAATAAGCCCGTCATGAAAAGGCAAACACTGTATGACTCCACGCACACGAGACCCCCAGAGTCATCAAAATCGCAGACACAGAAAGTAGAATGGTGGTTCCAGGGGCTCGGGGGAGGGAGTCATAGGGGGTCATTGTTTAATGGGGACAGAGTTCAGTTGACAGATGAATCGGGCTCTGGAGATGGAGGGCGGTGACGGCAGCACCATGAATGTATTTAAAGATTTTATTTTTCCTTTTTCTCCCCAAAGCCCCAGTACATAGTTGTACATTTTTAGTTGTGGCATGTGGGACATGCCCTCAGCATGGCCTGATGAGCGGTGCCATGTCTGTGCCCAGGATGTGAACCAGCGAAACCCTAGGCCGCGGAAGTGGAGCTCGCGAACTTAGCCACTCGGCCATGGGGTCGGCCCCCACGAATGTATTTAATACCACCAGACCGTACACGTAAACATGCTTCCGATGGCAGACCTCATGTCACGTGTGCTTTACCAGGATAAAAAATATTGGTGTCATTTAGAGTTTTCTCTGTGAATGCACCTACATTTATGTTCACACACGTGCATTTCTTATCTATCCATGAGAATGAGTGTGCGCCGTCCAAATTCTCCTGCAACTTTCTCTTCCCTCCTGAGGCCACGCCTGGGCCACCTCCCACGCGCCCGAGGCTCTTCCTCCCTGGCGCGCCACCACGGGAAGATAGCAGCATCCACCTCGCCAGCCGCCCGGTGACGGACGTGTGGGCTGGCTCCAGCTTGGGGACCTTATGTTTTGAAAGATTTTTGTCAACCAAACTGAATTTATTAAGTAATAATTAATTCGTTTCCCCATTTTTTATTCATCAAAGACGCACAGACTGCAGACCCGGGCTTCCGATCAGCAGGAGGCTCCTGGACCTCGAGATCCAGCCGGGAGCAGGGGGCTGGGTGTCGGAAGGGGCCCGGGGTGGCCCTAGGGGGCAGTGTGTGAATTCCCTCCGTGTGTGTCGGGTTTTTGACACAGGAGCAAACCCAGACCCCAGGCAGACAGGAGACAGACGGCTGGGGCACTGGGAGCAGAAAGCTCCAGTGGAAGGCTTTTCAAGACGAGGGGAACAGCAGTTACGCAGGTGCAGAGGAAGGGGAGGTGGTTTACTCCTTCTGAGCCTCCGTACGTAGCTCAGTACGGGAGGGGGATCCTTCCTGCCTCCTCGCAGAGTGATTCCGAGGACTTGCATAGTGGCGCATAGTAGGGCCTCCATGAATTCAGTTGATGGTAAAGAACCACCATTGGAAACGGTCTGGAGCTTCCTCTTGTGTCTTTTCAGCCAATATGCGTCGTCTCAGAGAGGACTGCTGGGGACAGAGAAGCGAGCGCGCCCGGTGCCTGAGGCCAGGGTGCTCCCCGCAGGGGAAGGAGGGGTTGTTCCAGAAATGGGGCTGGACACCGGACAGGGGCAACGCAGGCTGGCGGGGCCAGGGGCTGGGGGAGGGCAGGACGGGGAGGGATGGCTTCATGGGCGCAGGGGCTCGTTTCGGGTGAGGAAAGTGTTTTGCGATTAGATGGAAGCGATGGTTGCACAACATGGTGAACGGGCTAAACGCCACTGAAGCGCACACATCATGACGGGTGATTTTATGTTACATGAATTTCACCTCCAGAAAAATAAAAATCAGCTGGGGGCACGTAAGGGCGAATGCAGGGAATCCGGACCCCCACTTCCCGGGAGCAAATCCCGGCTCCTCTGTGGAAAGAGGGGCATGTTACGTAACCACTTGGTGCCTCAGTTTCCCCATCTGTCAATTGGGCATCATAAGCTTCCACCTCATGGGGTTGCCAGAGGATTAGATCAGGTAACAGTTGTAGAGTTCCTAGCAGGACCCGGCTCACAGGAAGTGATCAACAAACGGCGATGGTTATTATTATTACTGGTGCGGGGAAAGGTGTTTGAGGCAAGGGAACAGCAATGGCAAAGGCAGAGAGACGGCAGGCTGGAGATGCCTGTGGGTGTGTAGGGGAAGCTGGACCCTCTGCAGATCCAAGGTAATATGCCAGGGGGGCTCCCCGGAGTCCTCAGGTCTCGTCAGACCACAACATCCATTGTGAAGAATAAAGATGCAGTTTCCATGTTATCTTTCTTACCAGACAAGGAAAACAGCCATTCTGCTAGGAAGGCGAATGTGTGTGATGTTTTTAAAGGGATGGTGACAAGAGCAAGATTTCAGCTCAGTTGCCAATGTCCCATTGTTCAAAGTAGCCTTTGGCGAGTGCACGTGGACTATCTCCCCTCTGTCTTTCCAGAAAATCAGTGACACATTGTGGTTTGTACAATAAACGGATTTTTAAAAATGCACATCGATAAACTATTCTGTTGTTAAAAAAGAAATCGCAATGCCTTCGGTTTTCCCGTCGGCTCCTGGCCTCGTGAGGGATGTTAGAGCTTTTGGTAGCAGTGCCAAGAGGAGGATATATCGAATGCGCACTTAGTCCCCATCAGATATTCTGGAAGCCAATCAGATTGTCTGTCTATTCCTCCAAGGTGGCAGCTGCAGAATGGGATTCAGGAACAGTGCGCACCAGGGGCTCTCAGAGAGTTTTCTTCTAGAACACAAAGTTAGTGGGTTGATAAATTTCATGAGAAAAGAGTTCAGTTAAATCTAACCAAGGGGGATCAATAGTTCCGCAGGTTTATTTCATGCAGGAAGGGTCAGAGCCTTTCACGTGCTAGGGTTCATCCGACCTCCCCAGAAAGGGATAGAGGATTCATCGTTTCCTAAATTGACTCCACAGCGGTCTTTCTTCCCCAGAGCGTCTACAGAATGGGGTTTCGGGTACCTTACTTCGGGAATCGCTGTTACAACTCCCCTTGCAAGGTCACTTCCTTAAAATCGAGGGGGCAGCCCGATCATCTTGATTGGAGATAAATGTGTCAGTCAAAACAGTGAAAGAGCATTTGTCAATGACCTGCTGATGCTGATGCTGAGGGGGCAGCCTGGGAAAGACACAGTCTGACAGGGAGAATGCTAGCAAAAGCAACAACAACAGTAGGTATCACTCACTGGCTCTCACTATACGCCAGGCGCTGGTGCGCTAAACGCGTATTTAAACAAGCAGATTTAAACACCTCAATAGAGAGATCGGCGTTATTATTCCCATTTCGCAGGTGAAGATGTGAGGTCCAGAGACAGGAAGCAACTTGGCTAAGGGCGCACAGCAAAGAGGTGGCAGAGTAGGGCTCTGCGTCAGAGTCTCTGGATCCTGGAGCCAAAGGCTTCACGCCGTGTGCTGCAGGGACTCCTTGGTCAAAGGAGAAAGGCAAAGGGGTGGGTGCACAGGCCACCAGTTTGGGAGGGCGCGGCAGAGACCCCTGGACGCCGGCTCTAGCTTGCAGGAGGAGATGCTCACAGCCCGGAAGGGGAAGGACCAGCCTGGGTGACAAGTGGGGAGAAGACAGAACTCTGCACAGAAATGTCTCTGAGGAAGGAGCAATGGCCCCGGGCGATGCCGGCAGCGGCAGAGCTGAAGGAAGAAACTCATGGTGACAAGGAGGAGCCAGGGGCATAATGGCAGGATGTGGCCTGGAGAACCAGGAGAGCTAACTCTTCTCTGGATCTCGCTCCAAGTGGCTGTGCAGCCTTGCAGAGGTCGCCTGACCTCTCTGGTTTATACAGGTCTCAGATCATGCACCGCTCCTGTACTAACACTGTGATTACAAATCTGCTTCCTCCAAAAGACAGTCCCTTTCAAGAGCAGGGAGAAGCTCCAGTTCACCTTCTTAGTCCCTGTGCATGGCATAGCACCCGGCACATTTTAGGTGCTCCATACATGTTTGTTGATTGAATGAGCGAGTGAGTGAAAAAGCAGGTGAAGCTGTAAAAGGAAGAGGGTGGGTGTGGTTGATTTAAGCTGGCACCAGAGCAGCAGCCCCTGAGACATATTTCCCCAGCTTTCCGCTAAAATGCCTAGGAAAGCAGCTAGAAGTGAAAGCTCACGGTGCTGACACCCGAGACTGACAGGCGCCTGTTGCCAGAATAGGGGAGGAATTTCCATAAATACAAGGCAGATGGAGCTGGCGGAGATAAACAATCGGGGCCAATTCAAGTTTTCTCTCCTGAAACAGGGCGCCCCGTGCAGAGCAAGGGGAGGTCCAGGACGCCCCGCCCGCCCCACCTGCAGCCCCGACCCCGAGACCCCCGGAGTGTGAGCCCTGAGCCATTGGAAAATTGCGCTGTGCAGGGGAGGGAGCTTCTCCCCTGTGTGGGGGCAATTCTGTAGGCAAAGTCCTGTCCCTTCCTGCTGGCCCATACTGCGACCATTTAGAGACCGCAGTCTCCGGAAGGCAATAGGCCGGGGATGAAGCAGAGGGCAGACTGTCGAGGGCATTTTGCACTGAAAGGCACAGCCTCCAGGAGGGCGGCAGGGGGGGGAGGGTGGGAGGCGGGGGCACGCTGGGGGCTGTGGTTCTGACGGCCTCCGTGGTTCCTTATGCCGGGGACCAACCATCCAGGGGGGCAGGAGAGGGTCCCTCCTCCGTCGACACCGTGTGACAGACGGGCGCTCTGGGGTCATAGAGACACTGCAGACAAGGCCGCCCCCTCTCCAGGGTGGGCTGTGAGGGGTGGGGTTTGGCCGGTACTTTGTGGACCCGAGAGGCAGTGGGGACAATTCACACACACCGTCTCCTGCCTCTGCGACTCTCCTGTGTCCCACGATGCCGTGTGTGCTGTCAGGAGCCAGCGAATTTCAGCCGATGAAGCAGGTCCCGGGTGAGGCAGCGAGAGAGGAGAACCAGGAACTGGGGCCCTTGATGTCCCACTCACAGATGAGGGGAGGGGCCTGTCCCAGGCCTCAAAGAAATTCGGATCAGGGCAGCCTCTTCATTCTGGAAGCTTCCTCAGTGGAAACGACAGGGACGCCAGCTCCGTCAGGAGGCAGGAGAGGTCTGCTTCTGAGCCGGAGGTGGAAGCATTGGGCCTGGGGCTCCGGGCTCTGCTGCCACTCATCTCAGGCCAGGAGAGGCCGGGGTCCCTCTGCCTCCTCCTTCCTGGCGTCTGTTCCTCCATTTCTCTCCCTTCCTACCCGCCTCCCCTCCTCCCTCTGTCTCCCTATTTCTCACTCTCTCTTTGTCCCTTTCTCTCTCTTGCACTCAACAAGCTCTTAGTGGGCGCCTACTGTGTGCATCGCGGGGCTAGGCCCTGAGCGTGATACAGTTCCTGCTCCAGCTGCCAGATTTGCAGAAATGGGGCTTCACAGTGAAGATAGGGTTTCTGCACGGCTCGTGAGAATGACCCGAAATTAGCTGGAAAACTAACCCGGCCTCGGAACTTTGACCCTCCTCAGTGACTTCCACGCTGAAATACCGGCATTTGCACGTAAGAAAGGGCCGTGGAGCCGGAGCGGAGCCGGTGGCCTTAGACGAGGCGGGGACGAGGAAGCAGCCCCCACCACCCGAGGCGCATCCCGACCGCTTCACCGGGCCCCCTCCGCGGAGCCGGGAGCCGCGAGGCCGGGACCCCAGCGCTGGCCCCTCGCGGTGGCTCAGGGTGCGTGTCGCCCACCCCGGGCTGGGGGAGCGCGGGCGCGAGGGGCCTGAGGAGCTCAGCTTCCTGCGCGCGGCCGCCCCCCAGCGCGGGGCATCCTGCATCCCGGGGGCGGAGGGCGGAATTCGCCCTTTTGCTGCTCCCCGCCCGACTGCGCGAGCGGGGACCCCGGTCCATCTTCTCCGCCCGCGGACTGGGACTTAACCATCGCCTCCCCCGGTTCGAGGCCTCTGGACGCAGCCTGAGCCGCACCGCCGCTTGGCGACAGCGGGTCGTAGGCCCCCTCGGCCTCCGTTACTGGGAGCCCATCCGCCCTGACAAATGTCCCCGCATGTGTCCGCTGGCGCTGGCTCCCCGGGGTACTCCGAGTAACACCCCCCCCGGGTCCCCAGTCTCCCCTCCACCCTGTCCCCACCCTTAACCTCCCTGGGACAAGTCTTAATGTGCCCTTTGCTCCCGGATTAAATGGAGCCCAAACTTCTGCTTCCTTCGTCACTGCATCCTCACACGACAAGGGCAGGATGACGTGTCCTAGGTTGGTTGGGTCCGTCATGTCCTTCCTCGGTGAAAACCATCATTTTAAGGATAACCGTCTTTCTTGTAAGTTTGTGCAAATTATTTGATGCTTTATGCGGCGATCAAAACTATGTGAGACAGACATTATGTTGAGCAAGAGAAGCCAGACGCTGCCAGAATTCGTTTGTGTGAAGGGTAAGAGCGGCAAAATGAATCAAGGTCAGAGCAACCAGGCCCCCTGGGGAGGGGGGGATGGGAGGTCATGGGCAAGGGGTGTGGGGACCCTCCCGGATGGTGGTGAGTCCTGCATCTTGGGCTGAGGGGCGGTTATATGGTTATGACACCTGCCCACACTCATTGACCTGGACACAAGGTATGCGCTCCTTACACGCATTAGACCTTAATTTAAAAACCTACGTGATGACTAGTCTCTTTCCAGTGCAAGTGGGTGCGGAAGTTTCTCTATTTTTGCTGTCTTTTGTACTATTGGCTTTGCTTTATTGGCAGAGAAGTGCTGTCTTTGCTCCTGCCAACTGATCTTTAAGGAGCACGGTGAGGTTCCTTTCACGGACCGCCCTTCCCATCACGATATTGTTCCCCGTTAGGGCTCACGACCCAGAAGGGAAGCAAGGACTCGCACTCCAGCAACAGTGCGGGAGAGTTTCACGGGGAGCCGGGGGGCGCGGACGTGAGAATCACTAAGGACGGCTGTAAGAATGTTCTCGGCACAATTAGTCCAATCTGGCGAGAACACAGAAAGAACCAACTGGGCTTCCCTAAGGCTGGAGTCAGACCGGGCTTGGGTGCCAAGCCACGGTTTGTTTGAGGAGATGCTGGGGGAACCACGAGGGGGTTTTGAGCAGAGGAGGAGTGTGACCAAACCCATGCTTCCCAAAGATAAATATGGCGGTGTGGCCAAGGCGAGGTGAAGCCTGGAGGCTGAGGAGCCAGTAAAGAGGATACTGCAATGGTCCAGCCACAAGTACCACACTACCAAGAGACAGCAGAAGGACTAGGTGACAGATGCCATAAATAATATGAGCAGCGGGTGCAGAGCTCGAGGAGGAGAGAGGAGGTGAGGAACAGGAAGGCGCTCAGGCATGGCAGTCGAGGACGCAGCTCTGGAGTGAGACCATCCGCGCTCGAATCCCAGCCCCCCTCGCACACTCGCTGGTGATTTTAGGCAAGTCTCTTAACCTTGCGGAGCTCCCATCTTCTTATCTTTGAACTGGTGATAATAAGAACCCAGTTGGGGAGGATTAAAGGAGATGAGGTCCATCGGGTACTATCCTGATGTCTGGGAGTCAGTAGGTCTTCAATAAATGAGACTTCGTGTCCTGATTTTCATCATCAGTCTATTTATTCAGCATAATATTAAGAATACCTAACAGACAGCCAACCGTGGGAGAGTGAAGGGAGGGGAAGAGGATGAGTTCAGCCTTCTTTTCAGCAGAAGCTAAGAGCAAATGTGTGGTTCACCGTTTCTCTCTTCCTTCTGCCGTGAGACCAGTAATGTCCCAGATGGAGGCCACTCCATTGCCCTGATCCCAACGAGAGGGTGACGTGGATCCCAGCCACAAGCTGCCTGCGACTCTTAACATGAGTCAGAAATAAGCCTGTGTTGTTGCAAGCCACGGAGATGGAGGGGATGTTTGTTACTGTGGCATCATCCAGTCTCTCCTGACTGTTACACGGGGCGAGTGAATTGCCCAGTGACCCTGAGCTGTGAGAGCAACATGGTTAAAGCAGAAAACTCCCGCAGGTTCCTCCAGAAGGCTTATGAATGAGCCGCGGCTCCAGTCTTCCTTCGTCCCAACCCTCATTGCGTCAGACCGTGAGCACATGCCCGGGGGATAATTTGGGTGGAGTGGAAAGATGCTCTGTACCCAGTATTTTACTGTTAAGGGCAAATTTGCAGAGATTTGGAAAATTGGGTGCTGTGTGCAGTAAACACACTGAGCAAGTTCTCAGCTACAACACAGCTGAGCTCAAGGGAACGGGGTTTGATAGTTAGTGTCAGCATAATGAATTTAAAAAATGCTCCAGAATGTCTGCGAAACACTGTCAAGTTAAAAATTGTGCCTGTGGGTTTTTTTTAAAGCAATTTCCCTAGCCACTGTGGCTAATAATATCTCATTTTGTTAACTCTGAAAGAAGGTCTTTTTAAAAATACTGTAACATGTCATTTCCCAGCTTAAACTCTTTCAATGACTTCGCATGGCCTTGAAGATCAAGTTGAAATCTGATGATGATTCACCAGGCTCTTCTCGACTGGGCCCTGCTCACCTGTCCAGCTCACACCTGCCCGATTTCCCCTCCTGTGCCATGGTCCCGCCACTCAAGGACTGAAAATTCCTATGAAAAGTCATGCCCACTCTGCCTCAGGGCATTTGCACTTGCTGCTCTCTGTCTGGAACATTCTTCCGGCCATCGGGAAAAGATTGAGTTCATGTATAGGGCACCAGCAAAGCAGATGCTCAAAATGTCTGAAATAATTTAAGTATTTATCTTTCTCTGAAAATGCATTGAACACTGGGGGAATCACAATGTTTTTTAGAGTTCTCTGTACTTATTTGGCTGTTTAATGATGTTTTCCCTTTGAGTCACACATAGGGCCCCAGCATAGAAATCTCTTTCCTGCTGAGATCTAAGGAGAAAGTCCTCACCTGACCTGGTTTCTGGCTCTGCCCTGGCTAGCTTTGCTTTCTTCTTCAGGTTTTAGAGTGAATGCAGCTCCCCCACAGGAACCTCCTGGGACTAACAGCTCCCCCATCGGGGTCAGGAGCTTCCTTCCTCAGAGCCCCTGATACATCCTCCAGGGCCACGGGGTCGTTGGGTAATTTTTGCCTGGAACATAAACTCTGAGGGGGCAGAGACAGTGCGAGTTTCTGCATTTCCAACAATTAGCTCAGCGCTCGCCATACAGCAGGTGCTCAATAAAAACTTCACCCAATGGTGAAGCTGAATTATGCGTTTCTGCCCCATTGTCCCCCTGGGGCGGGGCCCCAGTGCCTGCTTTGGGGTGAATGGATGTGGCCGACGGCATCTGGCACTCAGTGTTGATTCGGTCACCGAATGGGCTGCTACGTTCAAAGAGACGGTGTGAGTTGTTCAGCTTTCAGAACCCATTCCCCTATTAAAAACCAATTCTATGGTGGTCAAATATATATAATGTAAAATCATCCATTTGAACCATTTTTAAGTGTTCACTTCAGTGGCATGAAGGACAGTCACACTGTTATGAAATCATCACCACTGTCTGTTTCCAAGACTTTTTCATCCCCTAAATAGGGACTCTGAATCCACTAAGCAGTCGTGCTCCCCTCTCCTCCTCCCGCAGCCCCTGGGAGCCCCTCGTCTGCTGTCTGTCTCCACGAGCTTGTCTGTTCTAGAGATTTCACAGAGACAGAATCATGCAACATGTGGCCTGAGGTGTCTGGCTTCTGTCACGCAGCACAATGTTTTCGAGGGTCAGGCACATCGTAGCAGGTGTCAGTCCTTCATTCCTTTTTAGGACTGAATCACAGCCCACTGTCTGAGGGACCACATTTGTGTGTCCACCATCCGCTGGTGGACACGTGGGTTGTGTGCCCCTTTTGGCTGTCGTGAATGTGCTGCAGTGAGCGTCTGTCTGAGTCCCTGTTTTCAGTTCTTTTAGGTGTATATCCATCCCAGAGCGGAACTGCCGGATCCTATGGGAATTTTATGTTTCCCATCCCTTATTTCAAGCAACCATAGCATTGTTGGTGGAGCCCCCTCTATGTGCTGCGCCTTCATCTGCATCGACTCCTCAGAGCCTGTGGCAGCCTTCGCTCTAGACGCATTTACTACCCTCATTTCCTAGGTGGGGAAACAGGCCTGGGTAGGTCCTGCAACTTGCCCCAAATTACACACCTCGTAGTGGTGGGGCAGGGGTTTGAATTCCAGAGTCTCTGCTCTCAGCCCCGCCGGGCAGCCTTCCCCACATCTCCCGAGGTGGAGTCGGGGGGTGGGGGAGGATGAGACCCTCTTTCCAGAGGTGCTGTTCCCCCAACACTTATCAGGAGGGAGTGACGTCCTTGCTTGGGGGGCCCAGAACTTACATCCACCCGGAAGGCTAAGACCGTTCTGAGAGAAACATCACCATTTGGCTATTTTGGGTGAGAGGAGAAGGCTGGACGATCTCACAGTGAGGGCCACGTCCATCACCACAGTCGAAACGCAAACAGCGCGAGCAAGCGAAAGATAGAAAATGCTAAAAAACCAAGCAAACTACAGTTCCACCACTCGGAAGCTATTACTGTTAACACTTTGGTGCCAACGATGCTTCCAAACCCTCTTCTATGCACGTGCAAATCTATGGAAATTTTCTTTTTTAATGAGATCATACAGAAAACACCGTTTCTTAACCTTTTTTTCATTTACTATATCTCAGCTATATTCCTTGTTAATAGGTGTATTTCTCCAGTGTAAATTTACGATGACCTGGTATTTCATTCCTTCCGTCATTCATTCACTCAGCAAGGATCTACGAGCGCCTGGACTGTGGTCCCTGCATGTATTTAGCTGGCCCATTACTGTATGTAGGTTCTCCCCAGTTTCTCACTAGGGTAAGAAATACAGCCCCCCATACCCTCAGAGCTAAATCTTTGTATCTCTACTTCAGTTATTTTCCAGAAATAAATTCCCAGAAATAGAATTGTTTGGTCCAAATAAAGTACTTTGCAGACTTTTAATACTGTCTTAAGCAGGTGCGTTTGGCTGTCAGGAACAGCCCCCTCCTTGACCTGGCTCAGGTTAAAGGCGGTCTGCCGCCAGGACGCAGCCCAGGCAGGGGAGGGCAGGTACCCGGCGCTCTTTCTCTCAGCCCTTCAGTCTGGTGCTCCCGGTAACGTGACTCCATGTCAACCCAGCCCGTTTCGGCTTCAACATTCAAATTCTCAAGCAGCAGGGAGTCTGGTCTGGTCGGTGCAGCCTCAGCCTCTGGAGCTGGCTGTCCTGGGTCGGGAGCTTCCTGGTCCAGGTGGGGCCAACCCGGAGGGAGGTGGGAGCCGAGAGGCCCCTCTGGAACTGGTACCCTTCCATCACATGAAGTGGATCTTTTTTTTTGTTTTAATTGAGGTCATATTGGCTTATAAGAAGTGGATTTTAACAACAGTTTGAGAACAGAAACGTGTCCGTAGGGAAAAAACAGCCTGCTTTTCCTTTGTCGATGGATCGCCATTCTCAGATCAGAGGTTACTCGGAATTCTTTCGGGTGTAAGTGACAGAAAGTCCGTTCCCACAGGCCTCAGCCACAGGGTCTGGAAGGACATCAGCACAAGGTGTCAACAGCAACGGCTTCACGAGGGCCGGACCCTTCCTCAGACACAGCTGGATCCAAGAAGTCGCCAGCGTCTGCGGCCTCTCTCTCACCCTCTCTGTCTGCTTCCTCACGCAGGGCAGCCGTTGACGGGCCAGCCCTCTCCGGCGGACGGCACAATGCCATCCTGCAGCTCCTGGCCTACCTCTCACCACCTTGGCCAACCCCCTGGGGGGAGGGCACCCCTACTGGTCAGGCTTAGGTCCTGGGCTTGCCCCTGGGCCCCCAGAACCACATGAGAGGAGGCGCGTGGCGAGCAGGAGAGGGGTGCCTCCCGAGGGAGGACCAGGTGACTTTGCCAAGAGAAGGGCAATGGGCGCCAGGCCGGAAGCGCAGGTGTCACTGCAGAACTGCGGCGGGTCCTGCTGCTTCCAGTGCCGGGGACCAGACTCCACCATCCTGACTCTTTCCCTCATTTCTCCCAAATGACAAATAGGAGGTTTGGTGAGCTTGTTAAAAGACGCGGCGCTGTCCAATAGAACTTTCTGCAATCACGGGAGTATTCTCTCTCTCTCTCTTTTAACTGCAGTAACACTAATTTATAACATTATATAAATTTTGGGTGTACACCATTATATTTCGATTTCTGTGTAGATTACGTCACGTTCACCACCCAAAGACTAATTACAATCCCTCACCACACAAATGTGCCTAATCACCCCTTTTGCCCTCCCCGCTCCCTGCTTCCCCTCTGGTAACCACCAATCCAATCTTTGTCTCTATGTGTGTATTTGTCGTTGTTTTTATATTCTATTTATGAGAGAGATCATACGATATTTGACTTTCTCCCTCTGACTTATTTCACTCAGCATAATACCCTCAAGGCCCGTCCATGTTGTCACAAGTGGCCGGATGTCATCGTTCTTTATGGCTGAGTAGTATTCCACTGTGCGCATCTCCCACATGTTTATCCGTTCATCAGTGGGCGTATTCTCTATCTGTGCTGTCTGTTACAGGAACCACGAGCCGTAGGGCCACTGCTGAGCACTCGAAATGCAGCTAGTGGGACCGAGAAACCGAATTTTAAATTTCAATTATTTTAAGCAGCCACATGAGGCTAATGGCTGGTGTCATTGGACAACACAGAATAAAAGCCTGCTGAATTTTTCTGTTAGCGCTGGACAGAAATGTGAGGTCTCCAGCGCATCCCGACTTCAGGAGAAGAAACTCTCCTGCCCAGGTGCCGGCCGGGAAACTTCCTGGGGCCCAGGAGCTTCTCCACGCGGGTGATGGGAGGTCTGCGCTGCATCCGTTGGGCCGGCGGGGACCGGGGCGCCTTGTAATGAAATAACCGAAACATCATTGTGACTGTAGAATCTAGGGTCTGCCCTCCTTATCTCCAAAGCACCCGTGTTTTACATGAAAAAGCGTTTCTAATTAATAGGCCAGCCCCTCTTGAGTTTGATAAAAACAGAGGAGAAAAGGATTTGATTAACCCACAATCTTTTCAATTTGGCGTGTTCTGCATGAGTGAAGCGTGTTTCCTGCAACGGAGCCGAGCGCGGCCGGTCCTGGCTCACCGCGATAACATTCTTCCCTTTGTGCGGCCCCGGGGCGCCCCTGGCTGTGGGAGCACAGGGGAGCCAGAGATGCTTGGAGGTAATCACCCGCGCAGCCGGCAAGGGTAATCTGGATTCTCCTACGACGGTGGCCAGCCCGAGGAAGGAAAAGACGACAAAGGCGTCCATTGTCCCCGAGGAAGAGAGCTCGTTCAGTGCCGAGACTGAGGGCGGGCGGTTTGGGCCGAGCAGGGATGGGGGGACCGTGCAGGAGCGGGGGTGGCACTCCCAAAGTCAAAAGGTCAGGGTCTGAGACGGGGCGGGAGGGGAGAGGCAGCTGTGGCCGGTCCAGGGCGATGCCCTGGCGTCTGCTGGCCCTCCCAGCCCCGGCTGTGCCAGGGGAAGCCCTCGCTCACTGTGTGGGGTGAAGTCACAGAGCGACATGTTCCCAGGCAAGGACCCAGTTCCAGTCTTCTCTTTGTCGACGCAGAGATGACAAGCTCCCTTCTCTTCCTCTTCGCCTGGACAGGCTGGGTGGCAGGTAACGTCTCTCCAGACGGGTGTGGCGGTTTTCGAACACGACTGCAAATTCTCAGACGGTTCTCCCTGTGAGATGGGGGCCCCCTGTCCTCTCCACCTGAATCTGGGTGGCCCAGTGACAGCTTCGTCCAGTGGAATCTCACCGGAAGCCTCGGGCTCCGAGGTCTGAGCTACCACGTAGGAAGTCACCCGGCGTGCGGTTCTCCGTTACAGCAGCCCTGACAAACCGATACAGTACCCTTCTTCAGTTTTATTTTATTGTTGTCAGGGATTTTTTTGGCCTTTTTTCCCCCAATATTTTATTGTGAAAAATCCCAAACATATAGCAAAGTGGAAGGAGTTGCGAATCCCCACGTACCACGCCCTGCGTTCCGAAGGACGTTCCCTCTCTTTTCAAAGGAAGGCGCAGGCGTTGTCCACGTCATCTTGAAAGACTTCAACTCGAGTCTCGCTAGCTAGAGTTCAATGTTTGTTCTCACTTTTCTAAGTGAAACTGAAATACAGTGAAATGCAAAAATCTTTTGTGTGTTATTTCATGAGTTTTGGCAAATGTCAAAATCATGTCACTCAAACCCTCTTAAGGTACAGGTCATCACCAAACCCAGAAGGTTCCCTCGTGTCCCTTCCCAGTCGATACCCACACCTGCTCTCCCAGGAGGACACTGCTGTTCTGATTTTTTAAAATATAGGTTAGTTTAGCGAATTCTAGAACTTTAGAAGCTGTAACCATACAGTATGTACTCTTTTGGGTAAGGCTTCTTTCGCCCAATATAATATTTTTGATGGATTCTTACTTTAAGAAAGCCATTAAGACTTGGTCTAATGTATTTTAGTACCTTACTGAGAAAAATGAATAACAAATAACAAGTAAATGAAACACTGAATGGTAGCAGGTGTTGAGTAAAGCACAGCCCCGCCCTCAGGAAGGTCATGGGTACCAGGGGCGGAAGGAAAGGAAAGAGTCCAGACAAAAGTACACTTCTGAGCAATAAAGATCAGAACAGAGGAATGGAGCCGAGCAAGTGGAAGTTCCTCAAACTTGGTTCCAGCAGTATTATCATTTATTTGATATTTTTCGTTAAACCTATTCCTTCTCTTTCTCTAAGCAATTTTGGAAGTCACAATGCCCTTACTAATTTTGTCAGGGAAGCAATGTGCCAGCTAAAAACGCCTTCTCAGACTCCCATGGAGCTCGGAAAGGTCAGGGAGTTTAGTTTGCTCAATGCCATGTAGGCAGAAGTCTGTTGGGTAGAGTTCCCAGAAAACTCTTCACTTTCCTAATTAAAAAGTTGATGATGATGATGCCGATGATAGTGGGGGTGGTGGTAGTAGACAGACTCAGCTTGTACAGCCTTTTCCTTCCCTGTTTTCCCTTCCTCCTGCCTGGAATGAGGATGCAATGGCTGTAGGAGAGCAACCATCTTGAGGCCATGAGGATAAACCCCTCATGTCAAGGATGAAATCAGGGAATTAGAAGAAGCCTGGATTTTTGACATCAGCCTTGGACTGTTAAATGTCTGAAAATCCTGGTAACTGAAAAACTGTAATCCATTACTTGTTTAAGCCACTGTTGGTTGAGTTTTCAGTTCCAGATTTCCCCTGCTGTCCAAAAGTAGAGCATTCCTATGAAACCTTTTGTAAACCGAAATGGCATAAAGCGAAGAAGCAACTACCATTAATTTATATGGAAAAATTTTTTAGTGTTCCCAGACCCCAAAAATAACCTACTGGACCATACCAAATAACACAGGAAACCTGACATAACAGTAACATACAGTAAGAGCAGGAATGATATGGTAAATATACACCCACCACATAAAGAGGAAATAACGTATGCACAGTGCAGTTTCACTGACCAGACTCGGGATGACAGCGGGCACATGGGAAGGCTGAGAGGTGGCAGCGGCGATGACGGTGTCATTAGGCTGAGCTGTCGGAGGTGGGGGCAGTGGGAGGCACAGGAGACGGGTGTAGGAGAGAGAGGAGAGGGTCATGTATTAACATCCCATCGTGTCTGAATCCATCAGGGCAGGCAGACCACTGATGCCTCACCTTCCTCCACGCTTGCTGCCCCGATGTTGCAGGCCGGGGTCCACGGTCTGCTGTGATGACGTGGAGGCTGGAAATACAGCAGAGCGCTCGGCTGCTCAGCCTCCGACTGCAACAGCTCGCCGCAAAACAACACCCATCGCTGCCTTCACTTTTTTTGGAAAAGCAAAAATCCTTTTCAGAATTCTCCCGGTGCGCGAAAACGGGTACTAAGGCAGGTGTTCCGTGAATGTGAAATGGTATAAAGCGGGCTTTCGGAGAGCGAGGGAAGCCAGATGCACCCTCAATTAACACATTTGAGTTCCATGGGCTGTTTACGTTTGCTTTTTCTGGTTTAATTCAAGCAAATATACAACTATTCAAATACAATTGCTGTTGGGTGCCGCCTGAAACTGACTCTTACCAACCAGAGGAGGTGACGCTTTTAGAGTTTCTGACCTTGTAGGGGCCTTTCTTTGACGTTTCAGAACGCACTACGATTTTCCTCCATGATCGTTTGACTTCGTCTTCATTACGATTCCACGAAGTAGACGAGACACATTACTGACCACATCTTGCAAATGAGGGAACGGACGGGGCTGCCAGGTGCTCAGCAACTTGCTGAAGATCCTGCAGCCGGTGACGGCGAGGCCAGGAGGCGCTCGCGGTGCTAACGTCACGGACGTTAAGTCTCCTCCGGGCGCGGGCACCGTGGGTGCAACGGAGAACGAGACAGATTGACACGGTCCCCGCGCCTCGGAGTAACAGGGGCACCGACGCTCAAAGAAGCGAGGGAACCACATGCAACAACGGCATGCAGGGGGCATCCAGGGGGCCGAGGACCATGAAAGAGGGTCTCTGTCTCCATTCTGGTTCCCGCAAAGCAGATCCTGGGGCAAGAATTTGAGAGCAAATCCGTTTTGGGGAGGCGATTCCAGGAAGTCCTGGTGGGGGAGTGAAGTTGAACAGAGACGAGAACATATGCTAATAAACGGTGTGGTAATAAGTTTTATGCTGTGGGAAACTGGGGCCACCCCCAGCCCCCAACCCAGGCCTCCCCGCGCCCCGCGAGACCTGGGCGGAACCCAGCCCGGAGCTGCCTCCCCGGGGTGAGAAGCTGGAGTATGTATTCACCACCTCTCCTCCCTCGCTGGAAGGGAGCAGCTCTGGGGGCGTCGACCCCCAGGACCGCCGGCCTCTCCTACGCATGCGCCAAGATGCTCCGGGTCTACAGCAAAGCCCGCGGGCAGGCGCTGGGAAGAAACCCTTGTCTGGTACCAACTGCGTGCGCGGAGGAGACATGCGCACCAGGGCTCCGGAAAGGCTTCCCGAGGAGGAGACGCACAATGGAACCTTTCTACCATGTGATGCTGCAGCCTGACAACACGAGACGGCCTGGGAGAAAGGCTCACAACGTCATCGAATGCCTCAAGAGCCTGACGTTTGCCCCGCTGGCTCCTCCACGAGGCTGACCCAGGTTGAGCAAAATCCCACAGCGAGGCCCACAAGAGCAGCACGCACCCCCTTCCAGAAACCTCCTCAGGCACCTGCCTCCCGCGAGGCACCGGGACGGCGGCTGCCGAATGTTCCCCCCAAATCACGCCCGAGTCCCCCTGGCGGCGGCCCTGCCTCCCGCCCCCACCCCCACCCCCTCCCGCTGGCAGATCTGTGTTAGAAAATAAGAGGCCCGGGACTGTGTCTGTCTGACAACTGAAGAATGAGCAGCGCGGCTGATGCAGAGTCCGCAGACGCGTGCATTATGCATGGCCATCTGCAGCCCCGCGCCGTCCAGGATTCCCGCCCGCACCGCGGCGGGCCATATGGAGTCATATGTTTTTAGTATCGGAGCCATGCTGTCAACGTCCAGCAACCCGTCACGCGGCACCTGTGCGATGCAGGCGCCCAAGTCAGCCTCACCCGAGCCCAGGAGCGCGCCCCCCGGCCTCGTCGTCTCAGAAGGGCGCCGGCTGGTGGAGTTTTTCGAAATTTTGAGTTATTAATTCTCTTTCCTATCACTAAGAAGGCAATCTTCACCCCCTCCACCTCACAGACGCCCTAAGAGAGGCCTGATTTAAAAATAAAATGTAAAAAGTCACCAGATTTAAGTTTCACGCTGCTGGGTTTTAAGGCGCTCTCCTGGGCGGGAGGCCTGGTTCCCATCACCTGCTGGGAGACCGGCAGAGGGGCCTGAGGTCACGTGACCCAACTCTGGCCGGAGCTGATTGGCTCAGGCGGCAGCTCCCTGGACGCGGCGCGGCCAATCAGATTCTCCCGTCCAGGATGGGATTCAGGGATGATGCTCGGGCCGTGCTGGGACCCTGAGGATACGGGGCCGTGGGCAGGCTTGCGGGGCCGCGTGCGCGGGCAGCGAGGGAATCTGGGCTGCAGCGAAGGATAATGAGAGAGAGAGACAGACAGAATCGCCGTCTCTTTCTCAACCCCTCGTTCTTAGTCTCTCTCCGTCCGGACCTACCCTCTTCCCCTTGAGTCTAAATTCTTCTTGCCCGAGGGCTCTTTCTTGGCTGGAGGTTTGTGGTGAGAGAGAAGGAACGTGTTCGAGATCTCTGGGTCAGTCAGCCAAAAGATGGTGTGCCCGGATGGAATCTCCTTGCCTCCCAGGTGGGAGAGGCAAGGGATGGGGAGGGTGTAGAGGCCAATGCTTCCAGGGCACCAGGAAGGGGCCTGAAGGAAGACACCTCTCCTGGGCCCTGGGAGCCTTCCCTCAGAAACACCACGGGGTCCCAGGAACTGAGAAGGCGATTTAGCTCTTTGTTGTTCTGCTAACAAACATGTGGGTCTCGCGCTGTCCTAGGGGCTGTCTGTTGTCTGCTGTCTGGCCTCCCTGACATCTCTTTCCCCTCCTGTCGTCAGGGCACCCTGATTTTCCTTTGGGAGAACACCCCCTCCCACTCAGTGCCTGTGGCTTACTGGACCGGGGATCTTCTCCTCTTGACCCAGGTCCAGCCAATCAGAGTTACAGTAATGGTTTCAGGGAGGGGCCTTGGACCTAATCCAGACCAGTGAGAGCTGGCTGGGACTTTTGCTAGAACTCTTAGGAAAGAAGTGCTCTCTTTCCTAAGGAGTCACTGAGCTGGTAAAAAGTAAGCCTGGAGCTGCTGGTGGCCACTTTACCACTGCAGGAGGAGAATGAGCCAATGCAGAACAAAGAAAGGAGGAGAGCTGGGAAGCAGGTGGACAGAGGAGTGAATGACAGCACGAGCGACAGAGATGGATTAAGTACAGAAGACATAGTGTAAAGCCTGGATCCAGCTATGCCTGAAGTCCTTCACACCAGGACTCCTCCATTCCATGAGTCAATAAATCCTCTTATTTATGTAAGCCATTGAGTGTTGAGTTCTGTCACTTGCAACCAAAGGAGTCATGAGTGATGCAACCCATGCCTCTACACCCCAAGCCAGCACCACCTCCTTGAAGCTAACGAAGGGGCGACTCTGGGGATAACCAGAGGATAGAGAGTTCCCTGGAGAGACTACTGCAGACAGCGGTTGCAGGGATGGGTGGAGAGCCAGGCTGGATAATGTGACGTGAGGCTGAAGCTCGAGGGTCCCGCATCATCAGTAAGCTCTCTTGGTGACCTCTGCCTCGCACGCGTGTGGATAAATGCATGGCCGTCAGAGCAGCTCTCATGGCCTGAGGAATCTCAGTCCCCCTGACAGCGACAGCCAGGAAGACAGAAAAAGACCCTCGTACACATCCCAGGAACCAGGCCTGGGCCTCAGAGGCCCCAAGCCCTGTGGTTCAGACAGACCTGGGTTGGAATCCGCGTCCCACCACTTCCCAGCCCGCTTTCCCAGGCGGGTCCCTTCACCCCTCTGTGCCTCCGTTCCACATCCATAGAATGGGAGTGATGATGGACCCACCCGATGGGGGTGTGTTGAGGTACACGGGACATACGGCACCACCACCCTGGCCGTGTGCATCACTGGGGTCCCACAGGCGATCAGAGGCTGGACGGAGATTCACAGCTTTTATTTGAATAGCTGTATTTTTGTTTTTAAGGTCAGTGACTGCTTTTGGCAAGTGAGAGTGGTTTTCCGTTGATGGCGGTGATCTGAAATTCCTTTTCAAATAAATGTATTGAAATAGAAAAGCGTTCAGTCAAAAATAGTACAGAAGGGACTTTCAAAGACCGTGAGGGGACCTGAGAGTGCGCAGTCTGAGGGACGCTGAGATGCTGCCCCAGGCCTGGCACACAGTGGGGCTCCCTAGAGGCTCGCAGCCTGAGATGAGTGGGGACTGACCCTCACATGACAGGGGCTGGGAAACGCAGGAGAGGGAGGAAGCCAGAGACGTGTGACCTCGTGGGGTAGACGCTCCGATGCCTGACCAGGTCCAGAGGCACAGCAGGCGACTCCAGTGGTTCTTACGGAGGAGCTCGAATCTCAAAGGAAATGGCTCGGAGAGCAGCCAACCCCAGACACACCCTGGCACCCGCAGCAGCAAATTCTCGTCACCTGCGGGGTCTGGAATAGCTGACCCTCTTGACAGCTGTCATCACCGCCAGCATGCAGGAGGAAGCGGGCGCCCAGGGCAGAGTCCTCAGCTGTGGTGAGAGCCCACAGCGACTGACTATGGCCAGGCCATCTTCCCACCGGAACTTGGAGACATAGCCTCCCCTCGGGCGGGGGGAACAAGGGGTCCCAAACTTCGCCGGCTTCTAGGGGGCCAGATGGGGAAGCAAATGAGTGAGGCCGGCAGATGCGGAACAAGCATCCTGGGGGGACGCCTCACCGGACGGGGCGTATGCCCCACCCAAGGTGACAAATTCACTGAGTTCCTTCCCCGATCACATGAGAGCCTGTATGTGAGTGCTCGGCACGGGGCCTGGCGCCCAGACAGTGGTGGGTGTGCTTCTTGTCATCCGTCAGCCTAAAGGGGAGTCTGAACCAGAGAATGCGGGTCCCCGGGAAGGCCGGTGCCCAGCCCATCCCCGGACCGCCCAGGGAGGAGCGAGGGTGGCCAGTCGGGCACTGGGAGGGAAGGGCCGGCCCGGCGACAGGCGAGTCCAGTTTGTGTTCCTGCCTAGTGAATTCTGGGAGTCATTCTACAGCAGCAAAACAGGTTAAAAAATAGAAACCTCGCTACCTTCTGAGTGCGGAGGATTAAGAGTGGTAGCGCTTGCAGCCGAGAAATAAATTAAACTGATGCATTCTTCGAAGTGCCTGATTATATTGACAGATTTATACTAATAGCAGAGAGTCTGGGGTGAATTATTGGTAAGAACACAAAAAGACCAAAAAAAGAAAGAAAGAAAGAAAGGCAATTGCTAACTCTGGGAAAACAAAATGTTGTAGTCTTAGTATAAAAGGACTCGTGAACAATATAAACAATCATCGTGATATAAACATTGAATATTAATTCAGTATTTTAATAGACTCCTTTTTGGAAAAGTCTTAGATTTACAGGAAAATTGATAGTGTAGATAGTTTAGAGTTCCCATGAACCCCACACCCAGGTTCCCCCATCACTAACATCCTAGTTAGTGTGGTAAATATGTTCCAGTTAATAGGGCAATATTGATACATTATTATTAACTTAAATCTATGGTTTATTCAGATTTCCTTAGTTTTACTTAATGTCTTTTTCTGTTCCAAGAAATCCACATGAACATTTGGTGATTGTCTCCCTAGGCTCCTCTTGGCTGCGACAGTTTCTCAGACTATCTTTTTTTTATGACCTTGACAGTTTTGAGCAGTCCTGGTCAATATTTTTAGATTGTCCCTCAGTGGGGTTTGTCTGATGTCTCCCTCGTGGTTAGACTGGCTTCTAGGTGTTTGGCAGGAAGACCACAGAGGGAAAGCCCATTTTCATCACATCATGTCAAGGTACATAGTGTACCCTTGATATCGCCCTTGGTCACCTGACTAAGATAAGTTTGTTGATTCAGTCTTTTAAAAATATAATACAAAGTAAAAATAAAATATAATTTCAAAAATTAAGTAGTATATGGGGCTGGCCCCGTGTCCGAGTGGTTAAGTTCACGCTCCGCTGCAGATGGCCCAGTGTTTCGTCAGTTCGAATCCTGGGCGCGGACATGGCACTACTCATCAAACCACGCTGAGGCAGCGTCCCACATGCCACAACTAGAAGGACCCACAACTGAGAATATACAACTACGTACCAGGGAGCTTTGGGGAGAAAAAGGAAAAAAATAAAATCTTTAAAAAAAAAAATTAAGTAGTATCAAAACTGAGCATAGGAAGTGGGGGAGTCGGTATGCATGTGTGGCCTGTGGAGGAGGTGGGGGCAGGGCTGAAGAAAGATACATCTTTATCTTCTATAGTTGAGAGACAATAGGTATCTGATTGGAAAAAAATCAAGAAGTAACAGAATAAATATTGTATTTAGAAAAATGCAGATAACGCACAGAGGGAGGAGAGATCATTAAGAGAGTTGCAAGTGATTGCTTCAGGGAAGTGAGAATTAAGGGAGAGGAGGGGTGGGACGGAGACCATAGCAGATACTGAGGGTTGACCCACTCAACACCCATCCCAATCTCCTTTTCCTTGCCTTTTTACAATAGAGGTTGAAAAACTAAAAAAGAAAAACTCCACTTCCCAGACTCCTTTTCAGCTGGGAGTGGTCACAAGAAACAGTTCTGGCCAATGACACAATCAGAAACCTGCTGAGGATTTCTGGGAAAGATTTTGCTTTCTTCCTCCTGCCTGGAACACAGATGTGACTGATGACTTGAGGAGCTGCAGCAGCCATTTTGTGATAGTGAGGGAAAGGCCAAGAAATGAAAGACACATCTGACCTAATACTGTTGAGTCACTTAACCAGCTGCTCACTTCTGGGCCTCTGGTTGTGAACAACAACTAAAAAATTAAAATTAACTCTTACACTTTATGTTACCTGCATTTGTGTTTTCTGTTACTTACAGCCATGTGCCATCCATAGCAGATATAAGGACTGTTTGACTTTTTCATCAATTTATCTGCAATATTTTGATCAACATTAAAATTAATTTTAAAAATAGGTAAACAGAGTGTTTGGAACTGGCCGCAGGGATCGCCTGGCACACACATGATTCCCGCCGTTTTTTCCTCGAGACCCAGTCCCCTCTCTATTACCCCACAGCTCCTGGGCCGAGCCTCCTGGAGTCTTCAGTGAAATACCCCTGCGGCAGGTGGGGGATGTCCCAGGCGTGGCGGCCTCCTCGACAGTCCCCGTGACGGTCCTGAGCTTCACGTCTTCACGTTTACAGATTGTACCTAATGCTGGAAACTAAGACGATGTGCTGAGGTCCAGCTCACTCAACTCCCAGAACAAGACGGAGCCAAAGCCGACCCGGGCAGCCACCTGCGCCCCCTTCTTGCGCTGGCTCCTTTGTTCTGATGAACCCGCTACGGGACCATCTCAGAAACGCTTTTCTGCTCCCTCCGTGCTGTCTCTCTTTCTTTAAATAGAAGAGAAACCCAGCAGTCAGGACTCAGACCCCGCCTGCCACCCCCATCACCCACGCTGTCCTCGGGGCCTCCCTGTCTGACCTCCTCAGATCTCTCAGGCCGACTCCTCTGCACCCCTCGCTCCCGCCTGGTCCACACCGCCGGCAACGAGCTGCTGTCCTTCTCTGTCCAGGACCCTGGGAGCTCCAGCCCACTGAGCAGGAAAGCCAAGAGCCCACCAGGCCCCAGGTGACCTGACCCCGTGACCTCGCTGACCCCACTCGCCTCCACTCTTCCCGTCACTCTCCATTCCAGCCACACTGTGCCAGGTCCCCTCCCACCCTAGGACTTTTGTCTAACAGGTTCTCCTACCTACCCAGCCCCACAGGTTCTCTTTGCCTTCCACCCTCCCAACTTTTCCTCATCCTTTGGAGCTAACGCAGTGCCTCCTCCAGGAAGCCTTCCTGAGTTCCCACTGTTATATAATGAGAGCCCCCTGAGGGCAGGATCCAACATCTCCTATGGCAGCCCCAGCATTTGAATTATTCCTGACACCCAGCAGGTGCTCAAGAGATGTTTGTTGAAAGAATGAATGAATGTTGGGCTGATGTACTAAGTTTATTACAAATTTACAAGTGGCACTGGGGGCCTGTGAGCACAGCTGTGTGGGGGGTCAGAGGCTACCCTTCAAGCATCCCAAACACGCTGTTAGAAATGCCTTGGGTTCAAGTAACAGTAAATTCAGCAAACGAGGCCAAAAGTAGGGATGGGCAAACTCAGCTCTGTGGGGCAAATTTGTGGCCCCTGTGAATTTTTGAAAATAAAGTTTTATTGGAACATGGCCACATCCATCTGTTAACATATTGTCTGTGGCTGATTTCATGATTAACAGAGTTGAGGCATCACAACCGAGACCACATGGCCTCCAGACTTAAAATATCCACTCCCTGGTCCTTTATAGAAAACGTTTGCCAAGCCTTGGCCTAAATGAACAGGGGTTGATTTTTCTCATATGACAGGAAGTCTGGGGGAGCAGTCTTCCAGGGTTGGTTTAGTGACTGAGAAACACTCAAGGCACTGGGCTAGTGTCTCTGTTTTTCTCTTGGCCTTCCCTCTTGATCACAATCTGGCTGCCACAGCTCCAGGCGTCACATCCTCACACAACTGCATTCAGAGGAGGAAACAACCAAAGGCATAGAGCAGAGGGATCCTCCTATAACATCCTTTCCTCTTATTAAGAAAGCAAAACTTTCCCAAATCCCCCGAGGGTTGGCCCTTGTGAGGAAGAAAAGAGGGGTGGTACTGACGGGGGCAGCCACAGCTCTGCCATCACTTTCCTTCCCAGTACATTTCTCTTATCAGCGGCACCTGACACCCACCCCTCCACCCCTGCTCACAATTGGGTCAAACGTGGAATCCATGGTAAACTGAGGCACAGTCTCAGTTTACCATGAGGTAAACTGAGGCCGATCCATCCCGGCCTCCACTCCGGGGACCCGCAGGCAGTCGGCGCAAAGCGCAGAGCATCCCCAGGGCAGGGCCAGGAGCGCTTCTGGGCTCCCCGCCTCCTGGCTCAGGGCAGCTCATTTTCGAACAGCCTGATTCTGGGCTAAAGATGTGTGGCAAAGACTCGGGGCCCTAAATTCAGACAGACCTGCATGCCAGACGCAGCCCACCAACTCCTGGCCCCGCAACCTTCATCTCTGTGTCTCAGTTTCCCCTCTGATAAAATGGGGATAAGAGCAGAAATTGGAAGTTTGGGAGCGGCGTGACAAGACGTGGAAATCGCTCAGCACAGTGCCTGGGCCTGAGCGCTCGGTCCTGTACAAGGATGCTGTCGCCACTGTCACTGGAAACAGTACCGCTATTTCATGACTCTCCAGGACATCAGCACCCCGCCCTAATAATAGTACCCACCTCACAGGGTTGTCTGAGGATTAAGTGAGATAAGACGTGTCAAGGACTTAGAACAGCGCCTGGCACAGACCTGGCGCTCGGTGAATGTGTGCTATTACTATTCTCTGACACTAACTTAGTAAATGAAAGCTATCACTCTTTCCACGGTGGGGTTTGATCACTGGTGGGATGCTCACAACGCACGCTCCTAAAAAATATCTATGCACGTCTGTGTAATACCTACGTTTTTGTAATTGTGAATTTTACTAATATAAAGGATGTGTAGTACAAAATTTACTAATAATATTTGTAATAAATAGTAAACTTTGTAATAGATAGCATTTCAGTGATTTTTGCCAAATTCTGTATTCATCGTCCATCTGTGGTTGCGAGTCAGTCCCGATTGGAAAAATGAAGTTGCACCCAGACCACGAGTGTCGTTCTCAGCTGAATGCTGGCCGATTTCTCATTCACATTAATAAGATAAAGGGGAAACAGTGGGCACGTCTATTGGCACTCCACTCGTCCATCAACAATTTGAGAAACATCTTGGCTAAATGGGGTCATAATTTTTGAATACTGGGAGAATATTTCCCCTAATTTTTAGTGCTGTTCACAGTGAAATGGGCACAACACCACACTTGAAAGTTTGATCTGCATTATTAACATTTTCTCCATCTCTTTCCCAGGGCTGGATAACCAACTGCACAGCAACCTGACTTGTGGCAAGTGCCAACTTCCCGGGGGAGAGTGAGGCCGCGCGTGCAGAGCCACCGCACACGCAGCTGGGAGGAGATGCACAAGGACGCACCGGTACACGGTGGTCCCGCCACACAGACGCAATGGACTATTTAACCTCAAGAGCATAGATAATAGCAAAACGTATAAAATAATCAGGTAGTGACGCATATTGCATATTTATTACGTGGTTTTAATTTAATCCATTCAAGTGTGAGCACACAGCACGCAGAATTCCGGGAACTTCTACAATCAGCTTTCATAAGCCGATGTGAGCTCCCTCCAGCGTCCCCCCCCCCGATCCTAACACCCTCAGCCCCAGGGGAAGTCTCAGAAAGACAAAACGAGGAAATGCGTGAAGGAATTCTCAAACTTGAGAGGTTTCATTCATTTGCCATAAAGAAAAAAGTTTACATAGTGAGGGGTTTCCTTACTATTTTCAATTGTATTTTTCAAATGATGGCCACAAAAATATTTCCTGTTGCCAAGTGCTCTTCTAGAACCTTCCACTCCCTCTCAAGAGGTGGAGTCAGTGTTCCCCGCCCTCGAAGCTGGGGGAGCCTGTGGTTGCCTGGACCAGGACAGCTTGGCGGCAGTGGCTTCTGTCCAGATGTCACTTCCAAGACTGGGTCATAAAAGACGTGCGGCTCCTTCCTGGAGCGTTACACTCGAGCCTTCAGTTTCCAGACAAGCAGCCCGGCTGCTGGGAGGCCAGGCTGTGAGGAAGGCCCAGCCAGCCTCTCAGAGACACCTCAGGGAGGGGCCCCCGGACCCCATCAGGAGAGCGGGACGCTGGCCGAGCTCCCGTTCCATTTGTCCGTCACAGCCCCAGAGACTCTGAGCCAAGACCTCGCATCTGAGACCCTCAGGGCCTGGAGTTACTGAAAACCTCTGGCGCTGGGAGGAGGACGTCAGCGAGAACTTAAGAAAAATGCTATTGCAAACAGGAGGAAAGGGAACCGTCGTTATGTGCGGGCAGGAAGTTTGTCACCTGCGGTGACGTGGCAAAGAAGAAACGTGTGTCATGAACTCTGTGATATAGCAGAATATTGGAAGCGTCCTCTGGCTTTTTCTCGCTATCTATGATAAAAGGCAAAAGGGGAGAGATGACTGAGGAAGAAACTATTAAATACGAAGGAGCCGGGGTCCGCGGGGCTCACAAACAGAACTGTTTCTGTTCCCAGCCTCTCCAGATGGCAAAAACTCCTCCAACTCAGAGAAAACCTCAGGCCTTTATTACCCGATTTCAAGACTTACTGTAAAGCCATGGCAATCGAGACAGTGTGATCCTAGTGGAAGGACAGACACATAGATCGATGAAACAGAAAAGCGCAGAAATAGAGCCACTCATATATGGTCGATTGATTTTCAACCAAGGTGCCAAGGCAATTCAATAAAGAAAGGATAGTCTTTTCAACAAATAGTGCTGTAGCAATTGCACATATGCATGCAAAAAAAAAAAAAAGAGCCTTAGCCCAGACCTAACTCTATACAAAAATTAACTTGAAATGGATCACAGCCTTAAATGTAACATCTAAAACTATAAAACTTCCAGGAGATGACACAGGAGAAAATCTTTGTGACCGGAGTTAAGCAAAGATTTCTTACACGGGACACAAAAACACAGATCGTAAAAAAAAAAAAAAAGGTAAATTGGATTTCACCAAGATCTGAAATTTCTGCTCTTTTAAAGACACGGCTAGGAAAATGAAAAGCCAAGAAGCTACATACTGGGAGAAAATATTTCCAAAACACATATCTTAGGAGGGATCAGTATCCAGGATAAGTAGATAAAAAAAACTCTGAAAACTCGATTTTAAAAAGAAATCCAATTTTATTATAAAATGAGCAACCCAATTTAGAACGGGCCAAAGTCTGTCTCTTCTCCACTGAATCGCTTTTGCACCGTCGTCAGATTCAGCTGCCCACTGATGTGTGGGTCTGTTTCTGCCGGCTATTCTGTTTTGTTCATCTATTTGCTGTCTTCACACCAATACCACACGGCCGTCGATACCGTCGCTTTATAAGTCTGGAATCAGGCAATGCTAGTTCTCCAAGTTTGTTAGGATTTTTCCACCTTCTTTGGACTATTTCAGGTCCTCTGCATTTCCGGATGAATTTTGGAATCAGCTTGTCAATTTCTACAGCCAGCCTGCCGGGGTTTTGATGAGGATTGCGTTAAACCTGCAGTCCAATCTGAGGAGAATCGACATCTCAACAATATTGAGTCTTCTGACCTGGGAACGAGCTATGCCGCCCCATTTACTTAGGTCTTCTCGAACTCCTCAGCAGTGTCTTATGGTTTTCAGTCTACAGGTCTTGCACGTCTTTTGTCAGATTTATCCTTAAATATTTCTTGTTTTTGATGCTAGCATAAACGGTATTTTTTTTTAATTCCCGTTGTTCATTGCCTGTATATAGAAATGCAGTTGATGTTTATATAATCATCGTGTGTCCTGCAACCTTGCTAAACTCACTGACTAGCTCTAGTAGCTTTTTAGGTAAATTCCATCAGATTTTTCTACATAGATGATCATGTCATCTGCAAATTTTACTTGTTCTTTTCCAATCTAATGTCCTCTGTTTCTTTTTCTTGCCTTATCGAAGTGGCTGTAACTGCCAGCACAATGTTGAACAGAAATGGTGAGATCAGACCTCCTACACCCCAGCCCATGTGCAAACATTCACTCGAAATGTTTCTAGACCTGAATATAAAACTGTAAAGCCTCCCGAAGAAAGAGAAAATCTTTATGATGTTGGATTAAGCAAAGGTTACTTAGATATAACACCAAACGCATGAGGCATAAAAAAATTGGTAAATTGGACTTCATCAAAACTTAAAGCTTCCACTCTTTGAATAATGCGCTAAGAGAATGAAAACACAAGCCACAGACCGGGAGAAGATATTTGCAGTCACATAACTGATAAAGGACTTGTATCCACAATATATAAAGAACTCTCAAAATTTAATAGTAAGAAAAATAAACAACTCAATTGTAAAATGCGCAAAAGATTTGAACAGACATTTCACCAAAGCAGATATACAGATAGCAAATGAGCATGTGAGCAGCTGCTCAGCTCTTAGTTGTCAGGGAAATGCAAATTAAAACCGTGGCGAGACACACTATACCTATTAGAATGGCTACATTAAAAAGACTCACTATGGGGGCTGGCCCAGTGGCGTAGTGGTTAAGTTCGTGTGTTCCACTTCGGAGGCCTGGGGATCACGGGTTCAGATCCCAGGCATGGACCTAGCATGGCTCATCAAGCTGTGCTGTGGTGGTATCCCTCATAAAATAGAGGAAGATTGGCACAGATGTTAGCTCAGCAACTATCTTCCTCAAGCAAAAAGAGGAAGACTAGCAACAGATGTTAGCTCAGGGCCAATCTTCGTCACCAAAAAGAAAAAAAAGTGACTATACCAAGTTGAATAGTATCCCTCAAATTTCGTGTCCACTGAAACCTCAGAATGTGACATTATTTGGAAATAAGTTCTTTGCAGGTGTTAATTGGTTAAAGTAAGTCCGTACTGGATTAAAACAGGCCCCAAATCCGATGACTGGTGTCCTTAGAAGGCTGTGTGAAGACACAGAGAGGCGAACACCATGTGAAGACAGAGACCGCGACTGGAGTGATGCGTCTACAAGGCACAGCATGTCTGGGGCCACCCGGAACTGGAAAAAGCACGGAGGCATTCTCCCTCAGAGCTCCCGGAAGGACCCAGCCCTCCTGACACCGTGGTTCCAGACTTCTGGCCTCCAGAACTGAGAAGGAATACATTTTCCCTGTTTCAAGCCGCCCAGTTTGTGGCAGTTTGTTGCTGCAGCCCTTGGAACCTCACATACGGCCCGTTCCCGGTGTTGGGAGGATGCGAGAGACCTGGGACGCTCACACAGCGCTGATGGGAGGCTAAATTAGTGCCACCACATTGGAAAACAGTTTGACAGCTTCTTAAAAAGTTAAACACACAGCTGACATGTGACCCAGCCATTCTGCTCCAGGTGTTTAGAAGAGAGAGCTGTGGGAGGCAGAATGACGGCCCCGAAGGTGTCCACGCCCTGATCCCCAGACCTGTAAACGTGTTACATTACACGGAGAGAGGTACTTTGCAGATGCGGTTAAGTTAAGGATCTGGAGATGGGGAGCTTGTCCTGGATGATCCAGGTGGGCCCAATGTCATCACAAGGGTCACTGCGAGAGAAAGAGCAAAGCAGAGGACTCAGTGTCAGAGTGACGCCACGTGCGAAGACGCGGCCGGATGTCTCAGCCTCTGATGGGGGAAAGGGTCAGGAGCCAAACAATTCAGCCGCTTCTAGAAGCTGGAAAAGACAAGGGAACAGACTGTCCTAGAGCCTCCAGAAGGAACATGAATGTGCTGACCCTTGGTTTTAGCCACTGAAACCGTTTTGGACTTGTGACCCCAGAACTATAAAATAATAAATTTGTGTTGTTTAAGCCACTACGTTGGTGGCAATTTGTTACAGCAACTATAAGAAACTAATATGAAACATATATCCGTACAATGACTGTACACCATGCCCATAGCAGCTTTATTTGTAACTGCCAAATATCCATCAACAGGTAACGAATAAACAAATGACGGGCTCTCCATGCAGTGGAACCCTGCTCACCACAGTGCTGTATGATTTCCTTCTATGGCACGCTGGAAAAGGCAGAACCAGAGGGACAGACAACAAAGGGGAGACTTCAGGGGCCGGGATCAGTGATGCGAATGACTGGGAAGGGGCACAGAAATGCTCTATACTTAAATTGTAGGGCTAGTTACTCAGCTGTGTGCACGTGTTAGAACTTATAGAACTGGCCCCCTAAAAAGAGTAAATTTAACTCTATACAAATTGTACCTCAATAACTTTGACTTAGTAAAAGAAGAGGTGAGAGATGCAGCAAAGAAAAAAAGAGGAAAGACGGGGAGGGAAGGAAGAAAGAAGGAAGAAAGAGCCTCAGATCAAATACGGACTCCAGGTGGGACTGTCGGTTCCTTTGTTAAGACTCCAGACAGACATTAGGCCATGCCTTATAGCACATTCCCAGTAGACACAGTCTTCTCTCGGGATCTAAAGGCCGTGGCTCACCGACACTTTCCATCAGACAGTAAGGCTTCTGAGAATCTTAAGGCATTGTTCCACAGTAGCCTCCATGGGAGCCTGAGGTAGAGAAGGGTTTATCTTGAAGAGATTTGTTATTTTGTCGTTTCTTTAACAGCATGAGCCTCAATAAGATTCATAGGAAACCCACAACGTTTTTAATAGAATTGTTCTGGTGGAAGCAGTGCCAGCTGGGACTAAAAAGGGACAGAGACAGTACAAAATGCAATGAGGCCTTTGGGTCCCCAAACTTCTATGGGTGGGAAGCAAGCTGAGAAGACCACCCAGCTGCCAACGCGAGCTAGATTTTATGGAAAAAGGATGGCTCAGAATCATATCCAGGGAGCAATGCTGAGTCCTAATCAAGGAGTTGGCAACACCTACCAACATTTGCCCAGCTGGATTCAGAATTGCTCTGGACCAGTGATTGCTGGACGCCTCCCATTTCCCCCTCTCTGAAAGGTTGTGAATGTACCAATTTTCCCATGCCTGTCCCTCCATGGTCTGTTGTGTGTGGGAGGCAGACAGCTTGCTGTTTAGTTTACAGCTGTTCAGGTCAAGAAGAAAGGTACTCAAGGAACTGGACCCAAGATGTTGCACCTGAGAAGCCTGGTCTGTACGTGGGCCTGATTTAGACAAGATCCTGGGTCTTGAGACTGAGCCGGGTCCTGTAATGGGATAAACCTTTTAGGGGGTCTTGGAGGAGTGTATTTTGCATGAGGGGGGATGCGAACTGTTGTGGCCAGAGAGTAGACTTGGAAGATTATCTTTTCCAGAAATGGCTGCAGTAATATTTCCCATCCCATATGCTCTTCTGGAACTTTGCAACTCCTCCATCAAGGTGGAAACTGTGTCCCATCCCCCTGAACTTGGGCTGGCCGTTATGATGCCTGGACCAACGGAATGCAGCAGAGGTGACACTGTGTGACGTCTGAGGCTGAGTCACAAAAATGCCATACACTTCTGCCGTGAGTGTTTGGGATGCTCTCTCTTGAAGCCCAGTCACCACGCCGTGAGGAGGCCCAGGCAGACCTGGAAGAGTCATGTGGAGGAGAACCCACAGTCTAGCGCTGGGCTGAGCTCCTGGCCACCGGTTAGCACCAAGACGCCACCATGCGTCATGCGTCTTCCCACCCCCATTGAGCTGCCTGAGCTGAAGCCCCAGGGAGCGGGGCGAGCCGGCCCCATTGAGTCCGGTCTAAATGGCTGATTCGTGAACAAAGTAAACGATCATTGCTTTTCCAAGCCACCAAATTATGGGGCAGCTTGTTATACATTAATGAATAAACAGAGTCCTCACCTAGACGTGTTTAAAAATAGTCTAGAAATGGCCCCAGAGCCAAAGCAATAAGAAAGGACCAATAAATGAATCCTTTAAAATGTAAAACGTCTGGAGGCGAAAAAGAGTCATAAACAAAGTTCAAAGGCAGAGTTAAAAGCTGAGGACACTCCCTTCGGGGCGCACACACAGGAGAACTGACAGCAGGGCCTCGAGTGGACATTTGCACACCCGTGTTCACAGCGGCATCATTCACAGCAGCCGAGAGGTGGAAAAGCCTCAAAGTGTTCATCGACCGAGGAACGGATACACCAGACGCGGTCCGTGCACACAAGGAAGCATCGTCCAGCCTTAAGGGAGGGGAATCCTGACGCACACTGCAACACGGATGAGCCTGGAGGACATGCTATTGTGAAAGTCATGGTCGCACAAGGACAAATACTGTCTGATCCACTTATCTGAGGTTCCTCACATGATTCCTTACATGAGGTTAAATTCACAGAGACAGAAAGGAGAATTGAGGTTACAGGGGCTGAGGGGACGGAGGAATGGGGGTTCTTGTATGGGTACAGGTTCAGTTTGGGGTGACAAAAATTTTCTGCAGATGGAGGTGGCGATCGCTGCACAATGTGAATGTACTTAATGTCATTGAACCATGCACTTAAGAATGGTAAAAATGGTCAATTTTACGTTATGCCTATTTTACCACAATAAAACATGAAATAGAACAAGTTAAAGACGAACAGGAAACTGGAGAAATATTTGCAATATATTTGCAAAAGTCATTGTAATCTATCCACGGTTGTGTTTTTTTAGATGGGAAAATGACAGAAATACGAAAAGCAATATAAGAAGAATGAGGATGAAGAGAAGGAGGAGAAATGGCTAAAAAGCACTTTGGAAATAGACTCCAGTAAGTAAGCAGTTCTGGGGAGGCTGGGAGAGGCCATCACAGCCAGCGGGTGAGCGTGTAAACGAGCTTCTTTCTGAAAGGCCGTTTGGTTCTATGCATCAAATCTCTTTAAAAAGTGCCTTGACCTCACAATTGCAAAACTAGGAATTAACTCCAGAGAAGTCGTCAGAGAAGACACAAGGGTAGCGATCGAGAATGGCTCAGAATCAGACAAAAATTTGAATCAGCCTAGAGGTCCAGGAAGAGATTTGTAAATAGATGGTGCATCCACGGGCGCCTGGGCAACCTTTAAAAAGGACGACATTCTGCTATATTTATTGACATGCAGAGGTGTTCATGACATATTTTAAGTGTAAAAAATGCAGAATCAGAAGCAATATGTACAGTGTGGGGGCGGGGAGCGCATGTGTCTGAATATATCAGAAATCTAGAAGAAATGTTAACCCTGCCCGTTTCTGGGCAGAGGAGCTGCAGACAATTTTTTTTCTTCTTTATACTTGTCTGCATTTTCGAACTTTTTTTTTGGCTGTAAGCCAAAATTTTAGAAAGATGTTTTTTTCCACAATGACAGAAAAGCACAGATGTGATCCTGGCTGGAAGCTGAAGCCACTGCTGTGAGTCGAACTGCTGTTCTCATCTGGGGATCTCAAAATGCATCAAGAAACATCTGCTGAGGGCTTGGCAGACCCTAGAGATGTCTTGGCCAAAGTCGCCTTGCCTGGGGTCTGCCTGGAGCAGGCCCCTGGGTCCCAGTCCTGTCCGCCCCGCTCGCTCACTGGCTCTCCTCACGTCCTCCTCTTCTGGTGTAAGCGGAGTGGATGTGGCTCCCAGGGGCCCCGTCCCCTGCCCTCCTACGGCATCAGGCTCCTGCTGGAGCATCTGCTTCATGCTGGCCGTTGCCTCTTCGCCTCAAGCTGGTGGCACATGACTGCCTGAGCAGAGAGGGTCAAATAGTGCCCCCAGATGCCAACCTTCTCTGGGCAGTCTGACTCTCTGTTCCCTGGATGCTGGAAGGCTGGCAGCTCTCATACTGGATATCTGGGGTATCTCGTCGAGGCAAGGAAGGATGCTGCGAGAGAAGCGGAGGTGGGGGCTTTGGGAAGCGTGGCACACCCCTGAATGAGTTCTAATTCACCACATGTGGGTTATGGGTTACGTGACCTGGTTGGTGGCCTTTTCCTTCGACTTCTCTACCTGTAAAATGGGTACGTTGGACTTCTCTCTCGCTACTCAGAGAGGTGAAATAGCAACAATGATAGAAATAACACCATCAAGGATTATATTAGCCACTACTCCCACAGAAACGACCATGTGCCCAGCTGTGTGCCGTGCCCTTGCAGACACTGCTCACCTAATCGTCACAGTGCCGTGAGGTGGGGACTGTGATTGTACCCATTTGACAGATGAGGAAACTGAGGCTCCAAGAGGCTAGGTGAGCTGGCCGTAGTAGCCTTGCAGCTGGGAGGTGATAAGAGGTGATAAGCCTCCAGCCCTGGCTGCCTGTCTCCCGGGCCCCTGCTGGGGCCACCTTCTGCTCTGCCCCTCCGCTCCCTCCGCCTCCTATCTCACACCGTCCTCTGGTTTTTTACTTCCTTTTGTCCCCCGTTCCTGAACGGCCCTAAAGTGAAGCACGGTGCTAGGCACGCAGGGAACGCAGAGAGGGGGCTGCTGAAGTCTGCACACCTTCCCGGTGCTGCTCAGTGGGACCCCGCCCTCGAGAGGCCACAGACCAGAGCTCGGAGATGTCCCGTGTGTCACTGTTTATAACGGCAAAACAGCCCGGCTGTCCCTCCACAGGGCATCGGATCAATAGCTCACGTGACCTCTGCAGCCATCGCGAAGAACAAGGCGGCGGCTTAGAGAAGAGCGTTTAGGAGACACGGCCAAGGGAGGAAGGCAAGAGCAGACACGCGCTTTAAATGAGCCCATTTGACTTTTAAAATGTGGAACATGGTCTCAGTTTGATTGATTGACTGATTGTTATGACAGTGTTCTTTTTTTAGTGAGGTAAAATTCACAAAACATAAAATTAACCATTTTAAAGAGAAAAGTTCAGTAGCATTTAGTACATTCACGGTGTTATGCAACCACCACCTCTGTCTAGTTCCAGAACATTTCCACCAGCCTGAAAGGAAACCCCACACCCATTAAACGGTCAGTCCCCACCCCCCGCCCCCGGCCCCTGTCGACCACTGATCTGTTTTCTGTCTCTGTGGATTAACCGGTTCTGGACATTTCATATGAAAGGAATCAGACACTATGTGGCCTTTTGTGTCTGGCTTCTTTCACTCGGCATCGTTTTCGAAGTTGCTCCACGTTGCAGCAGGTGTCAGCACCCCGTTCTTCTTCTAGCTGACTAATATCGCACCGTCTGGGAACGGTACGTTCCGTTTGTCTGTCTATCAGTGGATGGGCACGCGCGTTGTTCCCACCTTTCGGCTGTTGTGAATAACACTGCTGTGACCGCCAGTGCACAAGCTCTTGTCCGAGTCCCTGTGTTCAGTTCTTTGGGGTCTGCATCTCGGATGGAACTGCTGGGTCACAGAGTAACCCTGTGCTTAGCTTTCTGAGGAAATGCCAAACCGTTGTCCAGGGCGACTGCACCATCGTACATTCCCTCCACAACGTGCAAGGACCATTTCTCCACATCCTCGCCAACACTTTTTGTTTTCTGGGGTTTTTTTATAGCCCTCCTAATGAGCATAAAGCAGTATCTCATTATAGTTTTGATTGGCATTTCCCTAATGGCTAATGACACTGAGCATCTTTTCACGTGCTTGCTGGCCGTTCGTATATCTTCTTTGGAGAAATGTCTGTTCAAGTCTTTTGCCCATTTTTTTAACTGGGTTATTTGTCCCTTTGCAGTTGGGTTGGAAGAATTCGCCATTTGGTTGTTAAGTCCATGCATGTTTCTGTCCGTCCATCCATTCGACAACATTCATACGTGCTGATGGAACACCTACTGTGTGCCAGCCACCGTACAGTGGCAGACAAGACAGACAGACAGGCTGGCTTCTAGTCTACACGGGAGACAGAATATAAGGAAGCAAATGAGAACAGATCTATTCAGATTGCGCTACGTGCTGAGAAGAAGGCAACGCAGGACAATGTGGTAAACTGAGAGGAGGACCTCTTTACTCCCGGTGGCCAGGGGAGCCCTCTCTCAGGAGGGGACATTTGGGCTGAGACATGAGAGATAACAAAGAGCCAATTGTGTGAAGAGCTGGGAGAAGGGCTCCAGGTAGCAGAATAGTAGGTGCAAAGGCCCTGAGGCCAAATGAGCTTGGGGTGTGTGCAGAACAGCAGGAAGGCCGGCATGGCTGGAGCAGAGTGAGCATGGGGAGAGAGAGGTGTCAGTAAAATCAGAAGTGTGGACGGGGCTGGACCACGTCTCAGAGCTGGACACCCAAAATCGACTGTGGGAACTTCTGGGGGGATGTGGACTTTTCGTTTCTACTTTACATTTTTCTCTTGTGTTTGGTTTTTATAAAAAGCCAACGCTGCTTTTGTGAGAAAAATTAATATAAAAAGCAATGCATGCCCAATATAGAAAAAATTTAATATAGAAATGCATAAAGAAGAAAATTAAAATAAAAATTACCCATATGGCCAGCCTTTGGAGACAAGCCCTCCGGTAGGGTATTTATTTCTCTCCAGAAAAGGCAATTTCGCTCCAAGGAGCATGTCCTCAGGCCCTGCAGGCTCCTGGAAGTCCCCATAGCCCCCCAGAGAAACACACAGGGCTTACACAGGGACGCTTTCAAAGGGGGCACGACCTTCGGTCCAACACTCCCGCTTATAGAAGTGCATCTTAAGGAAATAACTGGATACTCGGGCCACGTAAAAACCTTACAAGAATGGCGGCTGCGTCGCCCTTTATAACTGAGAAAAACAGCCCAAATGCCCATTAAAAGGGCACACGGTTGACTAAAATATGGGCCATCCACACGACGGGGCATTCTACAGCTGTTACAGTGATGGTGTGGATCAGTATTTACTGACACGGAATGACCTCCGTGTTATATTATTAAGCAAATAAGTGATTATGAAACTGTATGTATGGAATGACCCCCATCTTGTAAAAAAAAAAAAAAAGACTATGTCTATGCATGTGTGTTTGTACACGTGGATGCTTAAGAATAGACCACAGGAAAACACACCGACATGTTAGCAGTTGTTATTTCTGCGTAGAGGGCTTACAAGCGATTTTCTTTTCAATGTCTAATTTTCCACAAGTGGATATGCCTTTGCACTTTTAAAACTAACTCACGCGCCAGCACGGCCCCGCCTCCTCGAGGCCTTTGCCCTGAGAGCTGTCTCCACCCGGGATAGTCCTGCACCCTCTTCAAGTCTTTGCTAAACGCCGTTTTCCCCGGGAGCCTCTGTCTCTCTCCCTCCGCTCTTATCTTGCTGTATTTCCTTCTTTTATTCAACAGAAGAACTTACCAACTTCTAACCTAATACGTACATTATGGGCTCATTTTTACGTTTATCATCCACGATCTCCACCCTCCCCCCAGAAGGTCAGCGCCAGGAGGGCAAGAATCTTTGCCTCTGTTGTTCCCTGTTGATTGATCCCCAGAGTCTGGCACACACAGCAGCCGCTCAGTAAACGTTTGAGGAATGAATGAATGAACGAATGAATGCAATGGAAACAAGCAAATGGTTTTCCTTTAGGAAGACGTTTGTCCCCGCCCTTCTGATGTTCGGAAGTGGCAGGGATGAGACGGAGCTGGCGGCCGGGAGGGGCAGGCGGGAGCGAGGACGGCCGGCATCCTCCAGCCTCCGGCCCGCAGGTGTGGGCGAGCAGGTGCGGGCGAGCAGGTGCGGCGGCCGAGCCCTGGCGCGCGGCCCCCCCCTGCCGGGAGGTCCGGGAACTGCAGCGCCGCACGGCCGCCGCAGGTGCCTTCAAACCATCACCCGGGGCGCGTGGAGAGGCACCAGGTGCAAAGGCTGTGTCGGGGGTTCGGCGCCCGTGCTTTTCTCTGGGCAGCCAGTTAGGTCTGTGGGGCCTTTTTCAGGCTGGAAGAGGGGCTGAGAAGGAAACGGGGCCTGATTCGGCCAGAGCTCCCCTCGCGCTGGATGGATTTCTCCTGCTGAGAGATGTGGCCGAGACTGACCTTGACGGACGGTCTGCCGCGGCTCCAGGCATCTTTCCTGGCTTCCCTGGGGGGCGCTTCAAGTCCACGGTTTTTCTGGGGTTTTGTGTTTAGCATGTCTTCTTTATCCAACTCACCCCACAAAATGAGAATTCCAAACCTAGTTTTTACCCAGACTTTTAAAGGACTGTGCAAGTTCAGTTAGAGAAAGAGGAAATGGATGGGCCACGGCAACTCTGTTCAGTGACTCTTGGGAGCAGCTCCCGTCTGCCGGGCTCGGCTCTCGGTGCTGCGGACGCGGCAGTGACAGACAGACACAAATCCCAGCCGTCCGGAAGCAGGTATGCTGGCAGGGGAGGCGGACGCTAACGCACAGGTGACCTCAGAAGCCAGTCAAACTGCGGCAGGTGTTCCGAGGGGAGGAGCAGGCTGGTGTGAAGAAGAGAAACAGGTGGACTTCAACTTGGGGACGTCCACACCCAGACATGATATTTAAATTTGAGTTTTCCCATAGCCAGGGGCCGGGGGAGGAAATTTCCAGGCTTTCAGCCTTGGCGAAGCATCTCCCCGGAGAGGAGTAATTTGTCCACTTTGATCAACGTTCGCTCCGCGGGATACAGTAAAGCACGGTGGTCTAGAAGCAGAATCCTGGGTTCAAATCCCGACTCTGCCCTCCTCTTCAGTCCCCACCTCCTCTGTCAGTGGAGTGACTGTAGGAACTAGGGAGCTATTAGAAAGACAGCAGTGGATACAGTGCCTGGCAAGCAGTCCATGCTCAGTAAGTGCTAACTGTTGTTAAAGGCTCTGAGAAGTCCTGCAGCTGAGGACTCTAAGAGACTCCCTCTCTTGGCTGCAGGACCGACTGCGTTCCACTTCTATCCGGGGGAAATATTACAGCAGCGACACTCGGGGCGGAGCTGAGCAGACGCTACTGATCTCCCACCACAAATCCATCGGCCGTCTTTTTTCTTGCTCACTGACCCTGGCTGGGTCCAGGATTCGGCCTTCGGTCTCAAGGCAGGCAGGCCAGACGGGGTCGAGACACAGGCACCTTACCTTGTTCTGGCCAATGAAACGTGTGCAGAGTGTCCTGGGGGCCTCTGGGGAAGACATTTGCCTCCCTGACAAGAAGCAGACGTGCGCAAAGAACCCCCCACCACCCCCGGCTCTGAACGGGGAGGTGAAACCACAGGCGACTTGGACCGTGGCTGCCAGCCTGGGAGCGTGAAGGGAAGTCACCAGAATTGCAGAAACAATACCAGGGTCCCGGGTCATGTCCAGCTGCTGACCGACCCCGGAACTACCTATCCGGGAACTCCTTGTTATGAGAGGAAAACCACCCCCATCGTCTAAGCAGCTGCTCTGGTTTCCCGTCCCCTGCATGTCGTCACTGATCCAGAGGTCCCGGCTCTCGGTCTGAACTGACTTCAGCCTTTCTCCGCTTGTGTTAATACTCACTTGCTCCCCCCCCCCCCGCCCCCCACAGGCCCCGGGCACCGGCCCAGCAGAACCTCTCCTTCCCCTGGGGCCTGTTTCCCTTGTCAAACCATGACTCACCTCCGAGGCCCTCGCTGGCCTCGCACCTTCATTCCAGGGCGGATTCCGGGATCCATCCCTCTTTGTCTTTTCCATCCCTCCTGTCTATTTTTGTCTTTTGTTAAATGCCCTGGCCCCGGGTCGGATACAGGAGTATTAGTACACCCTTCCCCTTAATCCCTCGAGCTCCTGTTTCCTCGCACAAAGTCACCCAGGAGAGCAGGGCTGGCTTAGCTTTTTCTGTCTGGCTTTTCCGGGGGAAATGGAACTGCTCCATTGTGTGTCCCAACCCCCGAATCCTCTCCTGTCCTCCTCGCCACACACAGCCCTAGAACCTTCTTTCTGCCTCAGGTCTCAGAGGACGCCTACAAAGGAGGAATAGCAGATAGATGGCACGCACACACTGCCCCCTAATCCAGCGCCCACGGCAGACATTGCTAGTCAATCCCAGCGCTCTCTCTTACTGAGCCAGGACGGCGTGCTCAGTTGGAGTGGGCAGGGGAGACAAGCAGACATACTTGACCTCTCAGATGTGGCTGGGAGAGGGGGTAAAGAGTGATGTCCACAGTCAACTCAGGAAGATTCCTCTGCAGCCTGTAACCCTGATGTTCTCTTAGCCAGACGGGGCCCAGCTGGCCCGAGGCCTTGGACAGGCAGGGTGGTGAGGACCAGCAACTTCAGCCCCTGGGGACACAGGGAGGGAGCCCAGGCCTTCCCGACATGTGTCCTGGACTCGCTTGGGGACCTTCCTCAGGCCCTTCTGAACTCACTGTGGCGATCACCTGTGTGCCAGGACTGAGGGCCCTGGAAGATGAAACAATCCTGGCCTCTGTCCTGGAAGGTTCTAGAAAAAGAGCCAGACTAACAAGATGGTAGGCAGGATGCAGTGAACACTGCGACAGAGCCTCATTCAGTCATTCAACAAACATTTATCGCGTGCCTCCTACGTGCCAGGCGCTGTGCTGGGTGCTGGGGGAGCAACGGTGAGGACGGTGGGTGCGTCTCCGCCCTGTGGAGCCACAGCCCAAGCGGGGGGTCAGAGGCTCATCAAACAGTCAGCCGGATACACGGGAAATGCAGCCGCGGTGAGGAGGCAGCAAGGAGCTCTGAGCTGGAGACCTCCATCTGGAGCACGGGGAACGCTGACAGAGGCAGCCAGACCAGTGCGTCCCAAAGGGGGGTGATTTTGTCCCCCAGGGGATAGGCGGTAATGTCTGGGGACATCTTTGATTGTCGCGACTGGGTGGCATCTAGTGGGAAGAGGCGACGGACGCTGCTCCACATGCTCAAGGCCCAGGTCAGCCCCACACTGAAGAATCACGTGGGCTGGATGTCAACAGTGCAGATGACGTCAGGTCCTCGGGTGTCCGCTCGTCTCCCCTGCCCACTCCAACTGAGCTCAGTAAGAGAGAGCGCTGGGATTGACTAGCAATGTCTGCCGTGGGCGCTGGATGAGGGAGCAGTGTGTGCGTGCCATGTATCCGCTATTCCTCCTCTGTAGGCGTCCTCTGAGACCTGAGGCAGAAAGAAGGTTCTAGGGCTGTCTACGATGACATTGAGAAACCCTGATCTAGATAAAGAGGGGAGGGAACGAGGGCCCCGACAGATGGAAGAGCCTTCATCCCAAGAGAGTGGGCAGCCATTTACAAGCACGGGTGGTGAAGACTGACTGCTTCTCTTGCAAAGGTCCCTCTGGCTTCCACATGGCAACAGACTGCAGGGGTGGAGGGCAGGAAGGGGGGAGGCTGCTGGCGTCAGCCAGGGTGTGGCTACAGGGCGTGGGTGGGACAGGACGGCCCTCCCTGCAGGCCTGCCGACAGGAGCTCAGGGAGCAAGTTTGACGTTTGGTTGCCATTCAGAGCCGGACATTGTGCAGACTGAGCAGGCTGCATTTGGGGCTAACGGACCATGGGGCTGCCTTTCACCTAAATGTGGGCCGGAAAGTCATGACTTCTCCCCAGGGCAGCACAGACTGCCCCGGCCAGGGGTCCAGGAGGAGGTTGGAAGCAAAAACGAGGCTGCGTTTTGTTTGTCACTGTCTTGAGCCGGCCCCGCAGCAGCCGGGAGGTCCCTTCTCACCCGACCATCTCACAGCCGAGCAAGGGAGACCCAGCGACAACAAGCCAGCTGCCCACCCTGGTCGGCCGGCCGGCAGCTTCTGCCCCAGCTCTGACCCCAGACCTCCCTCCTTCCCCAGGGCCAGGCCAGGAGACCCAAGAGGAGATGCAAGGGTGGTCGGTGGGCTTCAGCGCCCCGAAACCATCCTCACTGGCAGGGCACCCACCCCCTCCTCGTAATAATTCTCTAGGTCAGCCGTTCTCAACCAGGGATAACCCCCCCCCCCCACCCCGGGGGACAGGTGGCAATGTCTGGAGACATCTGTGGTCGTCACAATTTGGGGTGGGGGGTGCTACTGGCCTCCACTGCTGATGGTCCCACAGTCCCCAGGACAGCCCCCGCCCCACAGCAAAGAGTGAGCTGACCCGACTGTCAACGGAGCCGAGGCGGAGACTCCTGCTCCAGGACCAGAGCCCGGATGGCCGTGGCTGGGCTGGCGGAGCCGTGCCGCCTGCGAGGTGGCGTTAGCTGAGGACCCGCTGACAGACCCTTCACCCCAGGCCCCGGGGCCGATGACTCATGAGCCGGGAGCGCGGCCCTCACGCAGCTCCAGAGTGGAGCACTGGTGACATGTTTGGCCATCCCGGGGCCAGGTCTCAGCAAAGGGGCCGCGGGCGGGCAGAGGAGAGAGCGGAAAGCTGGGGGTGGGGGGTGGGGGGCCGGGCAGCAGCTGTCGCTGGGATCCGGGCCTCGCCGGGAGGAACAATGCCCCGGACCGCCAGGCACGCCACCAAGACAGCTGAGCCCGCGGGCGGCGGGCATCTGAAGGGCACGGTAAAAATGGAATTGTCTGGGAGCCTGTGTCCCCCACACAGGCGGGGCAGACGACCAAGGGCTAAAAATACCCGGAGAGAAAAAGCCACCCGGGGCTGTCTGACTGCCTGGGGCTGGGCTCCCCGAGGGTGGTGGGAGCTGTGGCCCCAGCCCCTCCCCAAGCCCTGACCCCGGAGCAGCGGGCCGGGAAAAGCGCGGTGGAGCCTGACATTCTGGGATCGCACCTGCCCACACCCGCCGTGGGGCCCCGTGCGGGGACCGTGCTGCTCCGAGCCCCGGTTTCCTCATCTGGGAAATGGGTCTGATGCCCGTGCCTTCCTTGCAGGGCTGTTGGGGACAAAATAAGCCTCAGCTTGTTCAGCTTAGCTCATCCCTGCCGCACAGGGAGCTCTGGGTAAGAGGGACAAGGATGACCCGAGTTCTTTGGCGACCTCATGTTGAGCTGTCAGGGGCCAGGTGGTGGCCACAGTGGGCCTGCCTGCTTTCCCGAGGCCTTGTTACCTGCCCCTGAGGATCCACACAGGCTTATCGCCCCCTCCGGGACCCAGCACAGGCCCGCTCACACCCAGCCAGCCCGTGCGTCCACCATGAAGCTGTCGCTGGAGGCAGGGACAACTGGACACACGTAACATATCAACGAGGGCCACAGATCGTCGTCCCCCCAGAGCTCTGTGTGAGGGCCCTGGAGGGTGAGAGGCTGGCGTAGGAAATGAGGCTGAAAAGGTGACCAATATAACCAAATGCAGGTGCACACACACACACACGCATGGGCACTCATGGAGCACATATAGTGTGCCTGGCACCGTGCAAAATCATTTACACCCACTGTGTGCATCACCACGTGGACGGCTCTTGGCACAGAGTCAGCACACAATAAGTGTTAGCTGCTATCAGTAGTCTCACAATTATCTAGTTTTACCTTAAAAACAATCTTCTAAGGTCGGCACTATTGTTTCCCCCATTTATCAAGTGAGGAATCTGAGGTTTAGGGTGCTTAAGTCATTTGTCCATGGCCCCATGGTCAAGGACGTGGAGCAGCTGACCTGGAACCCAGCTTTCAATTACTGTACCATTCTGGTAGGTTAGGGTCAAGTGGTAAAAGATCTTAACTGTTGGGCCAAGGAGGGGAAGATTTCCTCCTGAAGTAGTAGGGAGCCATTGAGAGCTCTGAGATATGTGTGGGTCATCATCAGAGCTGGGCACGGGGGAAAGTATTTGAAGTGGGGGTATGTGGAAGGCAGGGGTGGAAAGGGAGGGGAGGAGAGGCCCCAAATCAATCGAGATCGGCCAGACTTGGGGAAGACTGGGGGAAAAGGATTTGTAAGACATTTTAGAGGGAGAAGAGACAGACTTTGTTGTCAGTGGGGCAGAATCAAATGGCTTAGGACTCTGGTCTGGGCGCCTGAGAGAGCGTTGAAGTCACTCACAGAATGAGGCCTGGGAGGGGAGAGCGGGGTGACGAGTTCACATTTGACACACTCCTCTTTTACCCCATCTCCCCGGACACGGGTGACAGCAGGCTCTCTGCCTCAAGAGCTGACGTGTACCGACCCCTCGCCGTGGGCCCAGCGGTGTTCCGGCATTTGACGAGCATCCCTTAACCCATTCAAACCTCACAAGAATGCTTTGAAGGAGGGACCGCTATCGCCCCCATTTCACAGATGGGGAAACCGAGGCACGGTTTTCTGGTGCTGCTTGCCCACACTGACCCCGGTCCACGGCGGGTGCCCCATCGAGGTGGCTGACCTGCCTCCGCCAGGCACCAGGCCTGGCCCACCGGAGGCTGACTCGCTGGAGAAGCCGCCTTGCCCGCTTGGCGGCTCTCGCTGACGCCTGGGGGCCCTGACACGGGGAGATAGGCGCTATCACTTGGTGACAGGGCCCATCAGCCGCCCCGCTCTGGGCTGGCAGGGCCTGGCGTGCCTCTGTCTCTGGGGAGACGGCTGACTTCACCACCCCTTAGAGGGGCATTCCCCCCAGGCCAGCTGACCCGCTAAGCCGGCAGCCTCCCGTGGTATCATAGTGGCACTTATGTGGCACTTTCCTGTGCCAGGTTCTGTCCCAAATATTGTATTTTACTAGGTTAACTCTTTAACTTGCTGATATTAATACACGCGCTCATTTGATCTGCTGAAGAACTTTACGAAACAACCGTGTAGAGACAGGTTTCCTTTTACCTTACAAGGTGGGGTACGATGACCTCGACTTGAATTCTGGGAGCTTAAGAGGAAAAAGCGCCTGTAAACGAAATGAATTAAAAAACCCCGCCAGCCGGAGCTGGATCAAAACCTCTAAAAGGCTCGAAAACCGAAAAGCCGCTGGCTCCCACCGCCTCACACACGCAACGCGAGGTATAAACAGGAGGAAATGGCCAAAGTCGCTCAGAATATCCCACTCGGTTCTGATTTTCCCCTGGTGACTATTTAAATCCTCTTTTAAAATATAGCTAATCCTTTCCAAAAAAAGTTTGTTGGGTTTTTCTTTGTTTTGTTCTTGGCACCCTGCTCTGGCTGGTGGTGCCAGTGCAGAAGTGCGTGACCTGGCTCCACCACCAGCTTCGCGCTTGGCCACAGGTGGGAGGGCACGCTTCCATGCTCGGGGAGGCGGGAGCTGGCACTTCTTGAAAGGTCTGCAGGGCGCATCGTGGAGCCGAAAGGCCCAGGTGACCGTGTGTGTGTGTGTGCGTGTGTGATGATCCCATTAACATGAAAAAGTGAATTTGTATGTCCACGTACGTATGTGTGGTGTGATATTCATGTGAAAGGTGTACCTTTGTGTGTGCAAATCAGAGACAGATTGAGAGAGCGAGAGAAGGGGAGCAGTACACCGTGGGCTCCTGGACCAGATCCTGGAACAGAAACGAGGACGATAGTGGGAAAACCAGTGAAATCCACACAAAGTCAGGAGTTTAGTCAGAAGGAAGGTACCGACGTCAGTTTCCTACTTTCACCAACGTCCCCAGGAAATGCAAGATGTCACATTAGGAGAAGAGGTGGGGGGGCGGTACACGGTAACTCTGCGACTTTTCTGTAAATTCTAAAATTCTAAAAAAAAGTTTGGAAGGAATTTGCTAAAGTTTTAGAATGGCTAGACTGATTTAGGATGCCA